>NC_068935.1:114587699-114782055 GCF_023091745.1 Budorcas taxicolor | reverse complement strand
GGCACCATGGAAATGCTCATTCTCTGACAAGATCTCAGCCAATGGGAAGAAAAATAATTGACTGCATCGATTTACCCAAAGGGATATATGTTAGTGTTTAAGTGTTTTAAGAGGAAGATTTTATATTGTTTTACAATAGGGAGAAACTGAATTAAGGGTTTGATACTTTTGAAACATGGTAATTGTTAGATATATTAAGTGAATTAGGTTCTGCATAAAAGTGTTTATGAAGTAATCTCTTCATTTATAAGATGGGATTAATAATAAGTAAACACATCTCATAGAGTTGTAATAGCAGTAAGTAGACTTTCTTATTAAGAGCCCAAGGACAACCCATGGCACAGTCAGATATACTTATGATTATTAATGTTGTTGTTAACATCATTATCATATCTGGATGAAGAAATTACAAGCAGTCTCCTTGTTTTTTCCTAAATTATGACACTTTGCCAAAAATATGTGTTGAGTTTGTTGTCAGATACAAACAGTTTAAAAAGGAAAGCTACTTGATTCAAAGAAAGTCCTAACCCAGGAAATTTTTTGAGGTAGTCCATTTTGACTCATTTTCTACTTCCTCACTTTTCAAAACTCCAAGGTTGCCCTTGTCTGCCTCATTCTTGATGTGCCTACTTGACTGGCTGTGAACTAGCTCTTTACTAAATCCTTTCCCGAGGATGAGGTTAGTTATCAGCTCTCTCAAGGATTATCATTTCATAAGGATGCTCTAGGAAGAAAAACGTCCCAAGCAGCTGTTTATTACCTGGAAGGTACCATAGAGTCTACCTAGTTCATTCCTCTCGTTGTTCACATGAAGAAGCTAAATTTGCAAAAGGTGAAATTTGTGCAATAAAATACTAGAAGTATTTGGACTAGAACTATAATTTCTTAATTCCTTAGCCTTTCATACTCTTAAGAATAATTTTGAGCACTTTATGAAGAGTGTTTGAAATCTCATCATGGAAACTGTTCATCCTGCTGTCTCTATTTTGGACTTATGGTGGAATTTAGTGTTTATGAGAGAAATAATGTTTCAGGGACCTGTTTTCTGACTAAAGGAAAGTGTTGATTACTTTTCCCTTCAAAGTAGGAAAAGTAGGAAAAATAATATGCAAAAGTTTAAGGAAAAATGCAAACTGGACTCCTTAGCCAAGTGTCTGTATTAATGTGTTCAGTCAGGGGGTTAAGATACTTCTATAATTCTCAAATATCAACACATTGTTTATTCTACCAACAAAGATACAATACTGATTGCAGTTATGTTTTAGGGAAAATTATTTCTCATAGGCATGGCAGCCACTTCTTTACTCTGCTGTCTTGGCTCATCACAGTGACCTTTAATTCATTTTCTCTTGTCTGCTTTGCAGACATTATGAAACCACTATATGGTGTCTATTGAGCTAAAGTCAATTAATCACAGGGTGACTTTTAAAATCAAGATTAATAATAGGCAATTTCATAGCCAGAATACTTGATTAAGATGGGCACATTTGTGGTTCCCTTCAAGTTCAGAAATAATTTAGTCAAATTCCAATATCTCAGATAACTTTTTCTCTTATATAATTTGCCCTAACATGAACTGCTCAGATAAATGGACTTTCCTAAACTCCCACCAGGGGTTCCCAGAAATGTTTTACAAAATCGCTCCTCTTGGCTACCGGTTACCTCTAGATAGCAGCATCTTTCTAAGCCACAAAGCACTGGCATCTCCCCAAAAAAGGTGGGCAGAGGAAGTGAAAAATAAGAGAAAGTCTGTCTGAAAAGATAACAGCATCTCTCATCAACATTGTACACATCTCAGCCATGGCCTTGTGGTGGTGGAAGAAAAGTGGTTCTCTTTTTCTTTCTGTTTTTGTGCCAAATTTTCTCTTCCTGTCTGCCTGAATCCACTAATGTCCTTGGTGGGAGGGTGTTGGTTTATTAGTAGATCTAAAGCATTTCATATTCATATTCTGCTTAACAATATGATGCTACACCTTAGCAGTTTAGCAAAATGGCAATTCTGTTTGTTTAATAAGCCATATAATGTGCTGCATCAGCAATTTGATTTTGCTGGGTAAACTAAGAGAGCCAGTCAGCACTGATGAAGTTGAATTTTACAGGTCATTGCACCATCCTGTATTAAAGAAATCCAGGACACCCCATGTGCATATACATTGTAGCTAGGGGCTGAATACATTTCATACAGCCTTTCATTTTCTATTATAAGGAAAAAAATATGAAACCCATACAGCTCCTATAGAAATCAGTGTTAAAATTCTGTTGCTACATTTCTATTCCCCGTATGGACCCTTTCCTAGCATTTCTACCCTAAACACAACTGCCTCTGAATTACCAATATATGCCTGAATAGATGACAATTTCCAAACTCGACTTGGAAAACACAGTGCTAATCCTGATGTAATAAAGTTGAAGTACAAGGAGTTGTTATGGGGTCAAATATATTCTGCTCTCTGCTCTCTTGAGGCCTTATGAGAATCACATCCTGATATCCTTGCTTTATTGAAGAGGACTAGTTTATTTGATACTAATCAGAAGATGGACGCCATATCTCAGCTCTCTCAATGACTGATTTTTCTAAATCTAGTGAAAACATAGGGTAGATTTCTCCTATAACACTAATATAGTTAATGATAGGAAGACCACAGAATGAAGACTATAAAGCTGACTTTCACTGCAAGAAAATAGTTGACTCTTGAGCTCTTTAAGGCAAAGTTGTTGCTTTGTTGCTGAGTTGGAATTAATATCTATTTTACCTCTCAAATGTGGTACCATCTGAGTTTCACTGAAGCATCTAAGAACATACTAGTTGGATGAGGTGTAATCTTCCCAATTACACGTTTGTCCTATGGTCCCTCTCTTTGGGAAGATATACCCATATAGGACTCTTTCCCATTCCTACTTCAGTCAAGTGAAAGAGAACACTTGTTGTTGCATGTAACTTCATCAGCACCTTGCTGAGACGTGTCTCACCCTCACAAGTCCCCAAGTTCATTTATTGCTTAGATTTCATATGCTGCTTTGAATTTTACATTAGTGACCCAGTAAAGGCTTTTTATCCCTACCTTATCAGAGCCCCTTCATGGTGGTAAATCATCCAGTGATGTAAAAAAATAGAATAATGGAAAAAAGAATTCTGATTCATATAACCTATTTTTCCAAAAAATTATTGAAATGTAACAGGTGATACCTCAATAGCACATAATACCTCTCTTAGCACAACCTAATATCTGTCATTTCCTTTATAACCAAATACCAATCTTATAAAAACTGACATATAATTCATATACCAGAAGCTATCATTTTAAAGTATACAGTTGAGTGATTTTTAGTGTATTCACAAAATTGTGCAGAGAATCACCCCTAATTCCAGAATATTTTATCACCCCAAAAGAAATATTTTACCCATCAACAGTCATTTCCTATTCTCCTTCCTACCCAGCCTGAGGCAACCACTAATCTTTCTGTTTCTGTGGATTTCCCTATTCTGAATATTTCATATAAGTGAGTTTATGTAATATGTGGCTCTTAATGTCTGACTTTTTCCCTTTTGTAACTGAATACTATTCCGTTGCATAGATATACCTCATTTCATTTATACATTCATCAATTGATGAAAATTTACATTGTTTCAGCTTGGAGGCTATTATGAATAATGCTGCATAACCATCCATCTTGATAGAGCTGTCTATATGCACTGTCATCTCTTAATTTCCTAGTCATTCCTCCACCTGCTTCGTTTGATTTTTGCTCCAAGCACTCACCTAAAGACTCTCTCCGGTATCACTAGCAATGGCTATGCTAGCAAATCTCAACCACTTTTTAGTATAGCTTGTCCCAACTCCCAGCTGCAGTTGACACTGTAGACGGTGTCTCTTCTTCCTTTGACATTTGTGACACCAAGTTTTTATGCTTTTCCTACTCTGAGGACAGCTGTTTCACTTCTGTCTTTGAAAACTCAACTTCTCTCCTTGGTCATTAAAGTACGATTTGTTCAAGACTGGATCCTTGGCCACCTTTTCTTTTCGTTCAAAAGTCTCTTCCTAGGCAAAGTGATCTCCACCTGTGCTTTCAACAGTCATCTGTGAACTTTCAACAATCATCTATGCATCATCTACAAATGTGTGCGTATAAGTTAAATTTCTGGGTAACACATCTGTATGTTCACTGGTGTACTGGAGTATTTTAAAGATGCCTTAATCTAGTCAAAGCTAAACTCATTATCTTCTTTACACAAGAATCTTTTTTTTTTTTTTTTAATTTGTTTTCTGAATGGAATGACTTTCCTTATTCACCCAGCTTAGGAAAACACAAAATAAAGTATCTTCCTGAAGGTTCATGTTGGAGTGGTTAACAGTTTTGGAAACTGACTGTCTGGGCTTAGTTTCAAGGTCTGTACATACCCCCTGTGTGAACTTGGAGATGTCACAACCGTCCTGTGCATATTGCCTCTTTAGTAAGATGATAATCTTCAGAGTGGTTGAGATGATTACATTAGTTAAAATTTTAGCCTGACATGAAATCAGAACTGTAAATATTCACTCTTTTCCCTCTGACTCATCTCCCGTTTCTAGTACTTTATTTCCTAAGTAGTTCTCAAATTCCTCAGCTCACCTCGATGTCTACCACCTTGTAACAAACTCCTGTTACGACTCAGATTCATTTGGTGTCGTCTAAACTGCGTACCACACTTTGGCTAAAATCACCTTTTTAAAATCCACACTACTATATATAAGATAGATAACTAATAAGGACCTACTGTATAGGACAGGGAATTCTTCAGAATACTCTGTAATGGCCTGTATGGGTACAGTGAAGTCGCTCAGTCGTGTCCGACTCTTTGTGACCCCATGAACTGTAGCCCACCAAGCTCCTCCATCCATGGAATTTTCTAGGGAAGAGTACTAGAGTGGGTTGCCATTTCCTTCTCCAGGGGATCTTCCCAACCCAGGGATCGAACCTGGGTCTCCCGCATTGCGGGCAGATGCTTTACTGTCTGAGCCACCAGGGAATCATCTTTAAAAAAGAAAATGTGGATACATATGTATAACTGATTCACTTTGCTGTACACCTGAAACTAACAAAGCATTGCCAATCAACTGTACTCCACTAAAAATTTTAATATATGAATTTGAGACTGGAGGGGGGCAAATCCACCCATAACATCTGATTGGTGCCCCACCAACCTCTCCAGGCACAAATATACTTCATGTTCTCAAAGATTTTCTCCCTGTCACCCATAAATGAGCCTTACTTAAATGGGCCACAATATTCCCACCTTTCTAGAACTCTTTCTGGAAGAGTTTCCAGAAAGAAACTCAATTGGAAACATTCCTCATTCCATCTTGCCCATCCCCAAGCCATTTTTCCTGACTTATTCCTTTCATCATTCAGATTTGAAGTCAGTGCATTCCCTCATCTCCTAGGCTGGGTCACTTGGATTATGAATTTATCAAAGAATGCAACCTCTAAAGCATTTATGTTGATTTTTAATGGTACATAGGTTTTGTGTCTTTTTTTTTCCCCCAGTCATGCCTATTTCACCCTGAATAGTTTGCTTTGCCCTTTGTACTGTAAGTCCTTTTAACCATACAATGGGAACCGAATCAGTATTTCTTGAATGTAAACATAACTATAGTATTGTCATTTTAACAAATCAATATCCATGCTATTTATTACACACAGTCTCTTTTTACTCATTCCCCCAATAACATTCCATGCACCTTGAAATCCTTTCACTTGACTGCATCTTTTGCTTGAGGGAGGATTTGAGAAAGGACACATTTTTATCAGATGCTCTATTCCCAACACAGAGAAGTTGATTGAAAGATTCTTCTTTGTTAGATATTCATAATATTTAACTGATTATTACATTAAAGGTGATTTTCAAGAATAACAAAGTCAAGCCCTTTGTTTCTGTCCCTCAAATTTTAAAACACATTGTTAGTATGTCTATATTTGTGTATACATTTTGACTTTCTCAGAGACATATACAATTCAGTCTCTAATAATGCAATTGAATGCGAAATTTGAAACTGAAGTCGAAGCCAAAGTTGGAATCCCATTTCCTATACTACTCCAGCTGTGGAGCAGATTGCTTGATGAACTAAATAGCATTTACCTTGTAGCGTTATTGTAAAGATTAAATGAGTTAATACTTTTGTAATTATCATGTGGTAAGCACCAGATAAGTGTTACCTAGTAGAAGAATGAGGAGAGGATTAGTAGGAGTAGTAATATTTATAAAGAAGTGTCTCTCCAGCTAGAATGACGTGTTTTTCCCTTCTGTATCCCTCACAAGAAAGAGATCTCTTTTGGTCATCTTTGCTTCCCCAGGACTTGGCACAGAGTAGGTACTCAATAAAGAGTTCTATTATCTAGTTTTTAGTTGTTTATGCTTTTTATACCAGTGGCTGTCTGTACTTTACTGCAGGTCTGGAAAAGACATTACACTTTAATTTGGGTGTTGATTTGTCATCAAGACAAATCCTTTGAATATATGCCTATTTGAGATAAGTAATGCAGGATGTTCATTAGTACTCCAATAGAGTTGATGTATATTTTATAACCTGAGGTACTCCTGCTTTTTAGCATCTATGTGTGAATTAACATTTAGAGATATGAGTAATTGTTTTAATGAAAATTTCACCTCTACAGTACTCCACTTTCACTTCATTGTGAATGCAGTTAGGTTTGCCATAGCCTTCTCCCTGTGAACCTGTAGATAAGGCATGGAAAAAATTATTGCTTTTCCTATAATCCTTCTGCTGAAATATGATAGGAAAGCACCAATGAATTTAGGATCGTTAATGTTCTCTCTGAACTGGAACTCTTTAAATCATAAAATACCACATAATATATTTTTATTAAAATGTTGACATTATTTCAGAATGTGTGTTTTAGAGCAAGTTTTATGCAAGTTCTTACAACATATGGATATAGTCTTCATTTCATCTTTCAATTAATATGATGATAAAGACAAACTGTTTATTTCTGC
This sequence comes from Budorcas taxicolor, assembly GCF_023091745.1. NCBI lineage: Eukaryota > Metazoa > Chordata > Mammalia > Artiodactyla > Bovidae > Budorcas > Budorcas taxicolor. The sequence continues at coordinate 114,775,061 of NC_068935.1, read as the reverse complement.
TACGGATGTGTTGTTTTCCTGCCATTAGTTGCAAGTTGCCTGCAATAATTTATCACACATTCTGAAGTGGTGTTCTACATAAATATTTAAGTTTGTGCAAAAGTAATTGTGGTTTTGCATTGTTGAACTTTGCTATTTGATATCAGAATGCATTCTTAAGTAAATGTTGTTATACATCATTTTTAATGTACATTTCTTGCTTTATGTTATTTTGCTAATGACTTATTACTTGCTGTTTATTTTATATATGTTTTAGACTAGGGAAATGATGTTAGACAAAAAACAAAACAATTTTCTTATTCAAGTTCAAAATGGGTCATAAAGCAGAGGAAACAACTCGCAACATGGACAACACATTTAGCCCAGGAACTGCTAGTAAATGTACAGTGCAGTGATGGTTCAAGAAGTTTTGCAAAGGAGATGAGACCCTTGAAGATGAGGCACTCAGTAGCCGGCCATCGGAATTTGATGACAAATTGAGATGAATCATCAAAACTGATCCTCTTACAACTATACAAGAAGTTGCAAAATAACCTCAACATCAACCATTCTACATTCATTTGGCATTTGAAGCAAATTGGAAAGGTAAAAAAGCTTGATTAGTGGGTTCCTCATGCGTTGGAGAAGGAAATGGCAACCCACTCCAGTGTTCTTGCCTGGAGAATCCCAGGGACAGGGGAGCCTGGCGGGCTGCCATCCATGGGGTCACACAGAGTCGGACACAACTGAAGCGACTTAGCAGCAGCAGCAGCAGCATGAGCTGACCACACACACACACACAAAAATCATTTTGAAGTGTAGTCTTCTCTTATTCTATGTAACAACACCATTTCTCTGTCATATTGTGACGTGCTATGAAAAGTGGATTTTATATGGCAACTGGCAATAACAGCTCAGTGATTGGACTCCAAAGCACTTCCCAAAGCCAAACTTGCACCAAAAAAAGGTCATGGTCACTGTGTGGTGGTCTGCTGCCTGTCTGATCCACTACAGCTTTCTGCATTCTGGTGAGACCATTACATCTGAGGAGTATGCTCAGCAGATTGATGAGATGCACCTAAAACTGCAGTGCCTGCAGCCGGCATTGGTCAACAGAAAGGGCCCACTTCCTCTCCATGGCAATGCTCGACCACATGTCACACAACCAACGCTTCAAAAGTTGAATGCATTGGGCTACAAAGTTTTGCCTCATCCACTATATACCTGACCTCTCACCAACCAACTACCACTTCTTCAAGCCTCTCGACATCTTTTTTTGCAAGGAAATCGCTTCCACAACCAGCAGGAGGCAGAAAATGCTTTCCCGAAGTTCATCAAATCCTGAAGCACCGAATAAACAGTTCAAAAAAAAAAGTTTCTCACTGGCAAAAAAGATGTGTTGATTGTAATGATTCCTATATATTTTGATTAATAAAGATGTGATTAGCCTAGTTATAATGATTTAAGTTTCATGGTCCAAAACTGCAATTACTTCGTCACCAACCTAATAGTTTCCTTTAAGTTTTTCCTTCAATATACATCTGATGATGTTTACCTGCATATCAGAATTTTTCTTTTGGAAACTTAGCATGACTACATTTTAGTTTCATTAGAATGAAAGAATATTAACAGATAGACTTAAAGAATAAATTTTTTTAGAGTCTCTCCTCAAAAATTGGAGCTCTTTAGGGCTCATAATGGCATCTTTGTCTTGATGTAGTAGCCAAGGCAGAGCAGAACATAAAACTGGCACTAAGGTCATTACCTGAGCCGGATGGATGAACTATCTCCCTGACTGAAGATCAGAAACTGAACAAGATTGCTCAAGGCACCCACAAGTTCTGTGATTGTGTGACTTTTTGGCTATTGAGCATAACAGGACACAAGAGGACCATGTTGTTAGAAATCACATAGAGGGAAAAATTAGCTTACATCAAAGGCAAAAGCAGTATGTGGATCTGAAGTTTGATAGTGGTGATAGCTAAGGGTATCTTGTGAATAGTATCACCCCATCTTTGCTAAGGTAATCCTAGGCATTTTCCTCTCTGTATTTCTATAATAAATTAATGCTGCTATTAACACACTTACCATGTTACATTATTGTCACGTGTTTACATGAGTTTATTGTAGGTAATCATCCTTTATCTGTTCTATGAAGGACCTAGCAGAGTATCTGGTACCATACATATCAATACTCATTAGATTAGTGAGCTAACAAATTAAGTGTTTCACCACATCAATAACAAACAATAAGCCCAGAACGATCATTTTGTTCAAAACATTTGATGTCTTAACATTAACTGATTTTTGTAGTCAATTGTAAGTTCCGAGAGGTCAAGGGCTATATTAAACCACATCTTTGAAATTAACTCTGTACTTGAACAGAGCAGGCACTCAAAAGTACTTTTTGAAAGAAGTAAACTAATTATTACAATAATAGCTTTCGTTTATACAGCGCCTACTATGTGCCACCCAATGTTCTAGGCACTCCATTTGTTTGTTGTTGTTTTTTTAACATATGCCTTTAACTAATACACAATATGGATTCTACATGATATAGATCAGCTGTACTTTCACAGAAGCTATGATTCATTCATAAAATGGAGAAAAAAGGACTGATCTCCTAGGATGTTTTGTGATGATTAAGTGAGGCAATGCTTGCAGCATACGTGGCCTAGACTGGCAGAGCAGAATTGCTTAAGATATTTTAGCTACTATGACTATTATTGCTACGACTGTCATCTCTTCCAATAGTGGATAAGTTAGGCTGTAAATTCAGAGGGCTCGAATAGAGAAATCTAATGAAGTCTGTGCAATCAGCAAGATGATAGGTGTACATTTTGGCCCCTCATTTCCACACCTTCTACTTCATAAGGGAGCACCATTTTCCAAGATTTCCTGTCAAATGGCACTTGCTTACCTAGTATATGTATATACTACAGTTCTGAGTAGACTGAAAACAGCAAAAATGGTAATAGGTAACACTTCTTTTTAAAAATATTTATTTAGTTATTTGGTTGTGCCGAGTCTTAGTTGTAGCATGCAGGAACTTTAGGTGCAACATGTGAGATCCAGTTCCACAGCCAAGGTTTAAACCTGGATGCCCTGCATTGGGAACTTGGAGTCTTAATAGCTAACACTCCTTTAGTGATTCTCTCTGCCTGAGACAGTATCTTCTGTCCACACCCTTCACTCTCTGTGTGCCCTCCCCTTCATTAGTTTCATGCTACCAGACATTTTATATATGTAAATTGTGAATTTCTTTATTCTCTGCTTCCTCCCCACCCCTTGTAGACTGTAAAATCTGAGGACAGGAGATCATTTGATTTCCTCACTTAATGTATTCTCAGCATCAGCCCTTAGTGTAGAGTATCTTTTAAATCAACAAAAGAATATGAATATTCTTCATACTCATCATAAATGATCAGTTCATTCATTCATCATAGCTGTTGAAAAATGTTGAAAACAGTAAAATTTCACAACCTTCTCAAAGGATTATATCAATTCAGTTCAGTTCAGTTGCTCAGTCATGTCTAACTCTTTGCAGCCTCATGGACTGCAACACACCAGGCCTCCCTGTCCATCACCAAACTCCCAGAGTTTACTCAAACTCATGTCCATTGAGTCAGTGATGCCATCCAACCATCTCATCCTCTGTCATCCCCTTCTCCTCCTGCCCTCAATCTTTCCCAGCATCAGGGTCTTATCAAATGAGTCAGTTCTTTGCATCAAGTGGCCAAAGTATTGAAGTTTCAGCTTCAGCATAGTCCTTCCAATGAATATTCAGGACTGATTTCCTTTAGGAGGGACTGGCTGAATCTCCTTGCTGTCCAAAGGACTCTCAAGATTCTTCTCCAAAGCCACAGTTCAAAAGCATCAATTCTTCGGCACTCAGCTAACTTTATAGTCCAACTCTCACATCCATACATGACTACTGGAAAAACCTTAGCTTTGACTAGGTGAGCCTTTGTTGGCAAAGTAATGTCTCTGCTTTTTAATATGCTGTCTAGGTTGGTCATAACTTTCCTTCCAAGGAGTAAGGGTCTTTTAATTTCATGGCTGCAGTCACCATCTGCAGTGATTTTGGAGCCCCCCGCCCCCAGAAATAAAGTCTGTCACTATTTCCACTGTTTCCCCATCTATTTGCCATGATGTGATGGGACTGGATGCCATGATCTTAGTTTTCTGAATGTTGAGCTTTAAGCCAACTTTTTCACTCTCTTCTTTCACTTTCATCAAGAGGCTTTTAGTTCTTCTTCACTTTCTGCCATAAGGGCAGGTTCTTCTGCATATCTGAAGTTATTGATATTTCTCCCAGCAATCTTGATTCCAGCTTGTGCTGCATCCAGCCCAGTTTTTCATGATGTACTCTACATATAGGTTAAATATGCAGGGTGACAATATACAGTCTTGACATACCCCTTTCTTAATTGGAAACAGTCTGTTGTTCCATGTCCAGTTCTAACTGTTACTTCTTGACCTGCATACAAATTTGTCAGGAGGCAGATCAGATGGTCTGGTATTCCCATCTCTTTCAGAATTTTCCACAGTTGTGATCCACACAGTCAAAGGCTTTGGCATTTGACTAGAAGTAGATGTTTTTCTGGAACTCTCTTGCTTTTTTGATGATCCAACGGATGTTGGCAATTTGATCTCTGATTCCTCTGCCTTTTCTAAATCCAGCTTGAACATCTGGAAGTTCACGGTTCACGTACTGTTGAAGCCTGGCTTGGAGAATTTTGAGCATTACTTTGCTAGTGTGTGAGATGAGTGCAATTGTGCTGTAGTCTGAGCATTCTTTGTCATTTCCTTTCTTTGGGATTGGAATGACAACTGACCTTTTCCAGTCTTGTGGCCACTGCTGAGTTTTCTAGATTTGTTGGCATATTGAATGCAGCACTTTCACAGCATCACCTTTTAGGATTTGAAATGGCTCAGCTGGAATTCCATCACCTCCACTAGCTTTGTTCGTAGTGATGCTTCCTAAGGCCCACTTAACTTCACATTCCAGGATGTCTAACTCTAGGTGTGTGATCACACTATTGTGATTATCTGAGTTGTGAAGATCTGTTTTGTATAGTTCTCTTGTGTATTCTTACCACCTCTTCTTAATATCTCCTGCTTCTGTGAGGGCCATACCATTTCTGTCCCAGGCACAAGTATTATATGGCTTATGACAATTTAAAATGCATATAAACTTTGATTTGATTTTTTCCACTTTCAAATCCAAAGGAAAAAAGCTTAGAGGGTGGAAGATTAATGCACAATTTTAGTCATTCCAGTATTGTATTCAATGGATAAAATTGTCAACAATCTAGATTATATTTAAATAGTTAATGTTCATTTATTCTACAGAATATTATACATCAGTATTGGAAAGAATGGAGCAGGTCTCAGTTTTTTTTTTTTTTAATTCCCATTCATAGTAGAAAGATAAACTGAATCCATCCCTTCTTTTTAAAATTGGGGTATAGTTGCTTTACAGTGTTGTACAACAAAGTGAATTAGCTATAATTCATACATACATATCCCCTCCCACTTGAACCTGCCTCCCACCCCACCCTCATCCCACCCATCTAAGTCAACACAGAACACCAAGCTGAGCTTCCTGCACTATACAGCAAGATTCTTACAATGGTTTGTTGCTGTTGTTAAAAATATGAGCTGAAAAAATATTGTGTATAGAATAATTCCTCCCCTATAGGCTCATATTTTTCTCTTCCCTGTTTTCACTTTTGCCATACTATTTTCCACACATCTAGTTTCAGGTGCTCGGGGGTGACCAATATTGTCCATTCATCCCGCTAGTGACAACCCCATTTCTCTTTCAGTTCTTAAAGTAGTTTTATTTTCTGTTCTATAGGTTCTATTTGACTCACCTCTTCCTCTCTTGTTTGGCTTCAAGCCAACCACTTGGCAGAAGTCCATCTCTCTTTGCCCTCCCACTCTTCCCTGGTCACTAACAAATATTCAGGGACCTTTTCTTGTCAGATTCAGTGGCTGCATTCTTTCTGACCTGGAAGCTCCCTTTAGTACTGTGGGCCCCAATATTTACTTTTGGGGGAGTAATAAATTAGTTTGCTGAATTGACAGTTTACTGACTATATGTATCCATGTATGCCTATGCATGTATACATATATATGAATGCTGCTCCTGCTAAGTCACTTCAGTCATGTCCGACTCTGTGCGACCCCATAGACGGCAGCCCACCAGGCTCCCTGTCCCTGGGATTCTCCAGGCAAGAACACTGGAGTGGGCTGCCATTTCCTCCTCCAGTGCATGAAAGTGAAAAGTGAAAGTGAAGACACTCAGTCATATCCGACTCTGTGCGACCCTGTGGACTGCAGCCTACCAGGCTCCTCTGTCCATGGGATCTTCCAGGCAAGAGTACTGGAGTGGGGTGCCATTGCCTTCTAGAGTTACACAATTCCAATCATTGATCATATATCGAACTCTACATTTGATCAATTGCTTCAAGTCTAGTCACCATTTGTGTTGAAGGCTCAGTCATATACTTGGTAATATAAGAAATAATAATCTTGTGTAACAATCAAAATACAAATGGTATAGTTAATAACACTAGTGGAATTAAAACTAAATATTTTAGCCATGAGCCTCCCACACCAGTTTTTTTTTTTAAAAAGATTGTCAAGACTAGGGAATGGGTCACTTAGAGCAGAAATCTGATTTTTCATGTGGTTCACATGTATATATATATATATATATATATGAATACAACAAATACAGTATAATATATGGTATGTATATTACAAATAAAATATATGGGTCTGAACTATCTTTTATTACCAAAGAAATGTGTCAGTCTAGCCTGGTGTACTCCTTTTAATATTCTTCTATGTCTGTTCTCTTCATTAAAGGAATAAAATTATTTGAAAAGAAAGGTTAAATTTATCTAATTATATCACTTAATGTAATATTTGTGTTGGCACTTTTGCTTTTGATGGAGATAATTTCTAATATGCATAATTAAAATTTCATCCTTTGCAGAGCTACTTATTTTGGGGGAGGTGGGTAGAATGTTTTAATAAAGGTAACCCCTATTTTGTGTGTCTAATAGTAAATATAAACAAGTAAATTTAAAAAAATAAGTTGTCTTATCATTTTACCACAATACAAATAAATAGTTTGATATATATTGTTTTCCTTTATTCCTTCTATCCTCTAGTGGAATTTCAGTATTTTACTACTTGATGTTTTTTGACAATACATAATAGCTACTGTAACAAACATAAGAGTTTGCTATTAAATATACTTCCGTACTATCATTTTATGACTAAATGAAAACACCATTTTTATCTTAATGTTTTTACTTGTTCCAGTAGGTTTCTTTGTTATACTTTCTTTACTGTAAAAGTAAATATTAGTAGCATCGGTCCTCAAAACAAATTATACTTAGTGATTCTATTTTATACATGATCCACTTTCAGATTTTGTTGATGCTGACTTTTTAGGTATTTGATGATATATAACACAGTATTCAGGAATCAGCCAATCATGTGACTTTCTTTTTTTACATTCTCTGCTTCTTTTGGCTAAAGTAAATACGTCTTTAGCAACTAGATAAAATGATAGTCATTTGTCAATTAATGCTGACCTTTGAAGTTTAGTATAGAAGTTCTTTTGACAAATGGGATGCATATGCCAAAGCTTTTGCATTAATTGCATCAGCATGATAAATTTAGTCACTACACTTCTTTCAAAAATAACTCTTATAGGCCAACTAGCCTTCAATCATTTCAAAAAAGCAGTAACATAGTCCAAGGTGCTAGCAATCCATGCATCCATCCCTTATTCCAATAACTGAGAGGGTGCATCAAGAACTTTGGCAGCCACCCACATTTGAAGATCAAAGCCATAAGACATTCTAAGCTCAGAGAGCCAATGACGGTTGCCTGCTTAGCTGAAATAGAGGTGTCAGTCTGAAGAATCTGCCGTAGGTCCTATCAATTCTGTGCAACCAGATTCCAGGAGGAAGACTGGGAGAGATTTGGGGGACTTTGGGTAGATGTGATGGTGATAAAGAGAGGCCATTCCATTTTCATCCCACTGTTCCTGTGGGAAACTAAGCAGTGCTTTCTGAGCAAAGCAGTTAATTGGCTGGCTTGCTCCTGCTTCCTCGAAGTCAGCCATCATTTAAGAAGGGCTGTGTCCCTAATATGAGAACCTCCAGCTACATGGTTCCTGGAAGAAGAGACATCATGGGGACAGAGACAGGCCAAGAAGCACCTAGGCCACAGACTTGTATGTAAAGTGGGCACCTTAGAGGGAATCCTTCTGGTAAGCTGCTCTAGCTAATACCACAGATAAGAGATGAGTCAGCAGAGAGCTTCCTAGATTCCAAACCCACAAAATTGTGAGCAAAATAAAATGAGTTGTTTTAAGTCAATAAATCTTGGATTAGGTTTTCACATGAAAATGGATAGCTGAATTAAAACATAGTTGTGAATTATTCTATCATGTCATCTAATATTGTCAGGCAGATTTTCTCATGAAAGCCTTGAGCTTCTGGGACACAAGAGAAGGAGGAGGAAGGGGTAGATATGTTTACATGTATAGACTTCTTCTTTTACAAAAAGTTAAACAGGAACTTGTCTAACATTTTTATTTTAAAAAAATTTAAAAAGTTTTCCCTGTTATGAAAATAATGTGATAATATGGAAAACTTAGAAATAAACATGAACAAAAACTGAAATGAAAATTAGTTTTAAATTGCTGCCCGTGTTTTCCATTCATTATTTACCACTGTTAATGTGGATTAAACCTTTAAGGCTTTTTTTTTTTTTCAATATAGGTGACAATATCTGATTATACCTATGTGTTTAGCAGAGGCAGTATCACATAACAGTTGAAGACCAAGGCTTTGGAACCAAACTGTTCAAACCCCAGTATCTTCTCCTCTACTATACCTTATTGGCTTTGTGACCTTGGCCCAAATTCTTAACCTCTCTGTGCCTTTTACATATTATACATATAGGTATGATACTACTATCTGCCAGTCACAGAGCTACCTCAATTATGAGGATATTTCACCACTTAGATTTACACTTTCTAAAGAACTTAAAATGTGCCTGGCATGTAGCATGTACAAAATTAGCATTTGAAAGTACAATAATTACATTTGAAAAGAAAAACTAAATCATGGAATATATAGCATTTTGAAACATCCTTACTTCACTCAATAATATAGAATAAGTATTAATCATTAATAAATACATATTTTGTGGCATCAATTTTTAAAAGCTGTACAAAATTTTATTATATAGATATAATTTAGTTCCCTATATTCAGACATTTATATCATTCCACTTTTACTTAAAGTACATTTTAACTCTTATTATGTGAGTTTTTAAACAAAGGTAGGTCAACTTGTATAATGAATCCTCAGGTAACCATTCAGTTCAGTTCAGTCTCTCAGTCATGTCCGACTCTTTGCGACCCCATGAATCGCAGCACGCCAGGCCTCCCTGTCCATCACCAACTCCCGGAGTTTACCCAAACTCATGTCCATCGAGTCAGTGATGCCATCCAGCCATCTCATCCTCAGTCATCCCCTTCTCCTCCTGCCCCCAATCCCTCCCTCAGGGTCTTTTCCAATGAGTCAACTCTTTGCATGTGGTGGCCAAAGTATTGGAGTTTCAGCTTCAGCATCAGTCCTTCCAGTGAACATCCAGGCTGATCTCTTACCCAGATACAATAATTAGCAACACATGGCCATTTTTATAGTTCACTTTAAATACTCATTTTAAATCGCCAACTCTGATAAAACTAAAATGATAGCTGTGTCTTAAAGTATAGGAGCCTCCATATCTTAAGGAAATGCTATTAATTATTTGTGTTTACATTAGAAAACACACTTAAGAGCCTCAAGATACTAGCTTTTATCTGATGCCAAACATAAAATGGTCAGTTCCCCTTATTCAGCTCCAGTGCACAGCCTTCATTAGATCTTGTTTCCTCTGATATATCGAAGAAGAAAATGGAATAATTTAAAAGATGCCAGTGGGATAAAACACTATATTCCTAAATTTAGTGACATTTTCAGAGCTATTTTAACCAGTGTAATTGAAATCCTCTTGTTCTCCACTGACATATTTTAGAAGTTCATATGTTTAGAGTCTGAAATTTCATTCCAAAAATGATAGAAAGCCTCTTGAACTCAGTGGAGAGTTACTGAGCTGAATTATGATGGGCAAAGGCTTCAGTGAGCTTGAGGAAGTCTGTATGCTCTTCACATGGATTAATTCCACAATCTATCCTAGACAGTATGGTGTGTAGGTAGCTAGTGCGAAAAATATCATGTCATCGACTTCCATGTGCTACCACATTACAGTTGAAGCCATAAATTCTGAGATGCTATTTTCCAGGCAAATATGTTTCTTTGGAATTATAGTGGTATGTTCAGTAGCACGCAGAAAGAAGTTAAAATTATGGGAGGGAAATAAGCTCCCCTAGTCATACTACAACTGTGAAGCTGTAATAAATGGTTTTTAATGTAGAAATACCTGTTATTTGTTCTTATGACACATACTATAAATATTTAATACTGTTGTGAGTATTACATGAAAAGCATTTACTAAAAATACTTATTGAGCACCTATATTGTAATAGGCACTGTTCTAGCTGAGGATAAAAGAGGGACATTTCTTTCCTCCAGAATCTTGCTTTCTATAGAGAAAGACAGATACACAATAAATAGGTGAACAAATAATCATATCAGTAAATCTACTTTCTACCCTAAAACATGTTAAAAATTAACTTTTGCAGATCCCCAGTGGTTCTTGTGATCAGTGAATGCTTTTACCAACTGCCAGTAGAACCCTCCAGCATGGTGCAGTGTCTCTCTGATTCTGTTTCATCATCTAAAAATACATAAACAGAAAAACAATAGCTTTTTGTCAAAGAGGCCCATTTCTCTCTTATGCCATCCAGAGTACTGAATCAAGAGCTGCTTTACTGGGAAGAGGGGGTATGAAGAAGCTGGAAAATCAGCAGGTAAGATTCTTGGAGGGCATTAAAAGCATGAAGTTCCTACTAACTGTGTGGAAGACTACATCAAGATTACCTATGAACTACCAGGGACACCTTGCCCATAAATCCGCCCTGCTGGCTCATGTATAACAATTCTGTATGCCTCACTCACATACATACCCCATCCTTTGGTCAGTTCTGGATGCACAGCCAGATGAAAAGCAGCAAGAACAAGCTTTAACAGACACTTAATGAGCATGCACAGAAAGCAGGACCAAACCTATGAGCCAGGGAGAAACAACAGGTTTGAAATTTACCACCATCTTTGGGAAAACAAAAAGACCTGGCCTGCTGTGTTACAGGATCAGGAGAAGGCATATAAGATGAAGAATTCTGTCACAAGAGGGAGTAAGAAGCATGGAGCATATATATCCATTGGTGGTCTGAGAAAGCCTCAGAATCAGGAGGGATGATGGGAAAATAGCAATGGAAAACTTCAAGTAAATGAAAAATCAAGGAAACATGACACCACCAAATGATCACAATAATCTTCTAGTACATGTTCCCAAAGATATGGACATCTAGGATTTACCTGGTAAAGAATTCAAAGTAAGGTTTTAAGGAAACTTAGTGAGCTGCAATAAAACACAGAAGGATAATTTAGCAAAATTAGGAAAACAGTGTATGAACAAAGTGAGAACTTGAACAAAATGAGAACTTTAACAAAAACATAAAAATAATTTTAGAAGAACCAAACAGAAATGCTGACAGATAAATAAATGAAATTTAAAATGTAATTATGAGCATCATAAGCAGAATGGATCAAGCAGAAGAAACAATCTACAAGTTAAAGACAGAAACTTTCAAATTATCCAGTCAGAGGAGAACTAGGAAAAAGAACGAAAATGAGTGAAAGGAATCTACCTGATCTATAGAATATGATCAACATAAACAATTTATATAGTATTGAAGTTCCAGGAGAAAAGAGGGAGAAGGGGGACACAAAACCTATGTAAAGGAGTAATGGCTAGAGAGCTTCCCAAATCTGAAAAGAGATTTGAATATCTAAGTTCATGAAGCTCATAGGTCACCAGACAGGTTCAACTTAAAGTTATCCTCTCCAACACACACTATAATAATAAACTGTCAAAAAGACAAAGAGAGAATCTTAAAAGCAGCAAAAGAGCTTGTAACTTACATGGGAACCTCCATGAGACAATTAGTGGATTTCTCATTAGAAACTGTCCAGGCCAGGAGAGATTGGGATGATATATTCAAAGTGCTGAAGAAAAAAGAAAAATGCCAACCATATTCTTTTGAACAATATTATCCTTCAGAAATTAAGGAGATATAAAAACTTTCCCAAACAAGAAAAGAGCTAAGAGGCTCCTTTACCACCACACTTGCCTTAAAAGAAATGCCAAAAGGGGTTTTTCAAGCTGTTCACTGCAGCATTATTCATAGTAGTCAAGATGTTATTAGTGGATAAGTAAGATGTGGGGTATGTGTATGTGTGTGTATGTGAAATTATTATTCCGTGAGAAAGAAGAAAATTCTGCCATTTTCAACAGCATAGGTCTGAGAGCATTATGCTAAGTAAAGTCAGACAGAGAAAGACAAGTACTATCTGATATCACTTTTGCGTAGAATTTTTAAAAACATAACTTGGAGAAACAGAATAGAATGGTGGTTTCTGGGGCTGGAGAGTGGAGGAAATTGAGAGATGCTGATCAAAGGGTACAAACTTATAAAGTGAATACATTCTGGGGATCTAATGTACAGTATGATGATTTTAGTTTACAATACTGTATTATATATTGGGAAGTTGCTAAAAGGGTAGATCTTAAATATTCTCATCATACATGCAATATCAATTAAGTGAGGTGATGGAAATGTTAACTAACCTTATTTTAATCATTTTGTAATATATGTATAAGTACATAAAATCAACATGTTATATGCCTTAAGCTTACACAATGTGATATGCTAATTATATCTCAGTAAAGCTAGAAAAAAAGAAAAGCAAAGGACATCCTTGTGTAACTTAGAGAAAGGAACTTCTTTTCCTGGGAAGATGAATTTCATTGAGTGAAATATGACTGGATTTCCACTCCCATCACCCTTTGGCTAGATCTCTTGTGCAGAGCATGGCTTACCCACCTGATACTGAATGTGGTCTAGTCCATTTCAATCTAGTATCTTCTTTCTCTTATGGCATTTTACCCATTGTTATCTAGCTTCTCTTTTTGAAACTGTTTATTTTTTTCTTTCATGTATAGTATTCCCAAGGGTTTCCTCATTTATTCACAAGGATGTATAGATAGAATCCAAGTCCTTAACTAGGTCTACATCTGTATTGCACAATTCAATAGAGAAAGACACCACTGAGTCACATAGCCCAACTCCATGCTTCAGAACATATGCTTTATTGATACATGGCATCCAAAGCAGAATTAAGTTCTTATCACCCATAGTGTTTGCTTGGACAACTCTAACATGCTAACCAATGGAAAAAAGGATTCTGAGAAGTCTAAACTTAACAAAGTTTTTAAAAATTTATTATTTTTCCATTAACCCATCTTTTAGTGCTCTTATAAAATTACAAATTTGGTGTTTATTCTATATTGACCCAGTGTACCAGTACTACAACCATTTTATCTTCTTTAAAGAGTAATTTACAAAAAATGTATAATTTTAATTTATAATTCACCTAATGACATCACTATCATTATATTTATAAGGGGATTTGTCGTCTATTATTTTAAAATATTCGGATAAATCTGTGGTTCTTACATCTGCTACTATAATTTCATAGTTAGAATAGCACATGAGACAGTGGTTGTACAGATACTTATTAGAATAGGCTTAAGAGTATGCAAGAGAGGAGATGATTTCACTGGCCTTTGGTTTTCTCACACAAAAATTACTTCTTTGAAGATCTGTACAGTGAAGAGTAGAGCATTTGTCTGGATAATGCTATCCTCTTCAATGTCATTATCATTCAAGACCTTCCCTGGCCCCTAAGGTTAAAGAAGTTCAAAGATCACCTTATTTAATTCTCTGCATAATACTCATTAATCTCTGATATCCTGGGGGTGATTTTCTATTATTTAATTTTTTTTTGCTATCTTATTTTCAAGAGGGTAGAAAATTTCTATTATTTGTTAATTGATGTATTTCAAATGTCTGAAAAAGTTCCAGGTAAGTTATATAGAGTCACAGTAAAAATTTTGGACAAGAAACTAGTGTTGGTAAGAATATGGAGGAAAGGGAACCCTCGTGCACTGTTGGTGGGAATGTAAATTGGTGCAGCCACTATGGAAAACAGTGCAGGGGCACCTCAAAAAAAACAAAAACAGAACTACCATTGTTGCTCAGTCGCTCAGGCATGTCTGACTCTTTGTGACCCCATGAATCGCAGCACGCCAGGCCTCCCTGTCCATCACCAGCTCCCGGATTCCACCCAAACCCATGTCCATTGTGTCGGTGATGCCATCCAGCCATCTCATCCTCTGTCATCCCCTTCTCCTCCTGTCTTTTATCTTCCTCAGCATATGATCCAGCAATTCCATTGTGGGTATTTATCCAAAGAAAACAAAATCACTAATTCAGAAAGATATGTGTAAGCACTATGTCCATTATAGCATTATTTACAATAGACAAGATATGGAAGCAACCTAAGTGTGTATCCATATATGGATAAAGAAGGTGTGACATGTAGATAGACACATATATACACATATACATACATAATACACATACACACATGCATGCATATACAATGGAATATTACTCAGTCATAAAAAAGAATGAAATCTTTCCATTTGCAACAACATGAACCTGGAGGGTACTATGCTAAGTGAAACTAGTCAGTCAGAGAAGAAAAAATACCATATGATTTCTCTTATATGTGCAATCTAAAAAGCAAAATAAACAAACAAACAAAACAAAATAGGAACAGATTCTTAGGTTAGGCATAGAAAGCAAACTAGTGCTTGCCATAGAGGAAGGGCGTTGGGAGACAGATGAAGTAAGTAAAGGAGATTAAGAGGTACAGACTTCCAACTATCAGATAAGTAAGTCCAGAGGATATGATGTACACATAGAGAATATAGTCAATAATATCATAAAAACTTTGGTGATGAGTGGTAACTGGTCTTACTGCAGTGTACATCTCATATTGTATAAAAATATTGAATCACTATCTTACACTTGAACCTAATAATATTTTATATTAATTATAACTCAATTTATAATTGTTGAAAAAGTGAACGAATATATTTTTTAAATGTCTTAAAAAGAATATTTGAAAAAATGGACGCAGCTCCACAAATATTTTGAGTAATGTATCTAGTTGGATTTTGTATTTCAAATTTTAATGTAAGCAAGACTTTGTTCTTCTTTTTCGTTTCTAATATTTTTCTTTTGTTACTCTACAGCATACCAAAATTTCCTTAGTAAAAGGAATTTTTTAACCTTTCATTCTTCCTAAAAGTAGTAAATATTTACATACATACACACAGAAGTGTTTGTGAGTAACACATTTCTATCCAGGTATGTATGTATTATGTACTTTTTATAGCTATAGTTGTTTATGAATGTGTTTCTCACCACTTATAGTCATTTTATGTCCTTATCATTATCATCATTGTTTATAGATAAATATGTGGTAATTATGTCTCCATCATTAAGTTGCAAATTCCTTCATCTTCTAATGAAGAAATTAAAGAAGTCAGAACCATTAAATTAAAAATGATGCTTTCAAATACACTTTTGAATGTTCACCTCAGTGTTCTAATTAAATTATAATTTCAGTATACATATCTGCTTATCTGGATGCCTTTAGCGATTTGAAATGACTTACTGAGTATTCTAACTCATCCCATATTGAATGGAAGCATATAAAAATTGTCTGCTATTCAAATGTGCTTTCAGAAGCTATAAATAGAATACTTCTTGCTGCCAAAGGTGAATTAATTGTGATAAAGCTATTTTGATAAAAGTTATTCCTCACTTAAGTGAAACATGAAGTTGCTGATTTATTTCTACAGCAGCTATGTTGAAAGCTTAGTATTCAGTAACAAACTTCTACTTCAATATATGTCACCGTAATTTTTTTAGAAAAATAGAAAAGCCCTTGCATTTGATTAGCTTCAAATGATGCTTCATTGATGAGTGGAAATAATTCAACAAAAGAACCTAATTGTGTAGAACAAGTAAATATTATACATACAGTACTCATTTGCCTACAATTACACAGGTAATGTCTGTATTTAGTTTCTTAATTTCTCATTATAAGACAATTGCATCTCATCTAGCAGTATTTAATTGCATTGTTTCTATTGCTAGAATAATAGCACATTCCTTTTTTAAAGATGTTGAATTACAAATAAATTTAGATTGTAATCACTTGTTATTCCTTCTCTAAGCAAAGCCACTCAAAAGTTTCAGTTGCAATGAAAAATCTTATTTCCTACTAATGATGCCCAAATGGGAGCACTCTAGAAAAGACTGTATCTTGTCTCACATCCCCTTCAATTATAGTTGTAACCATTATCTTAATAAGTCTAGTTGGCTAATAACGTTACTGTTTTCTAGAAATGTCACTCTGGAACCTTATAGGGGCCTCTCTGATGGTTCAGATGGTAAAGAATCTGCCTGCAATGCAGGAGACTCTGTTTTGCTCCCTGGGTTCGGAAGATCCCCTGGAGAAGGGGATGACTACCCACTTTTGCCTGGAGAATTCCACGGACAGAGGGCCCCAGTGAGTTATAGTCTATGGGGTCACAGAGAGTCAGACATGGCTGAATGACTAACTCTTTGTAGGGCTTCCCTGGTGCCTCAGTTGGTAAAGAATCTACCTGCAATGCAGGAGACCAGGGTTTGATCCCTGGGTCAGGAAGGTTTCCTGGAGAAGGAAATGGTAACCCACTCCAGTATTCTTGACTGGAGAATCCCATGGACAGAGGAGCCTGGTGGGCTACAGTCCGTGGAGTCACAAAGAGTTGAATACAATTTAGTGACTAAACCACCAAAACTTTATAGTATTTCATCTCACATCCCAAACCCCTATAATAATCTTTCTTTCTTTTCCCAACCTTATATGTCTGCACTGGTGAATGTTAGGAGCAACACATGTGTCTGATTCATAGTTTCTTATCCTAGTTCTCATTCAACCTTAATATAAATTCTACTGAGACAAGACTGTTAGATAAGATGATCACATAGCTCCTGAGTTATCATTTAACAGTAGGTTAAGTCTTATTCATAGCTAATATTTACACGTGCCTTTCCCAATTTATTTTCTGAATGATTCACCTTCTCCTAATGTTTTGTGAGATGTCATTATTTTTATTACTGCCATAACAAATTACCACAAACTTAGTGGCTTAAGGAAGACAAATTTATTATCTTACAGTTCTGTGGGTCAGAATTATGACACAGGTCTTGATATGGTACGATCAAGATGTTGGGAAGGCTTCATTTTCTTCTGGTATCTCAAGGGAGAATGTTTTCTTACCTTTTCCAATTTCAAGAGGTTGCCCAGATTCCTCGGCTTATGGCTTTTCCCTCCATATTTAAAGCCAGCAATGGTCAGTCACCTTCTTCTCACGTCACATCACTTGACCCTTCTCTTATCATCACATTTCTCTGACTGCTGCGAGAAAAGCTTCTTTACATTTAGGGTCTCATGTGATTACATTGGGCCCACCTAGGTTACCCAGAATAAGCTTGCCTTCTTAAAGTCAGTAAACCTTAATCACATCTGAAAGTCTCATTTACCATGTAAGGCAACATATTCATGGGTTTTAGGGATGAGTGCATGCATATCTGTGGATATTTTTAGAGGAGTTGATATTCTGCCCACTATACACAGTCTCTTACTAATCGTTGTATCTAATGCAGCTGAGTGCTTTCTATGGATGACATGCTGCATTTCATAAAATATGACATTTGGCTTATGAAGCCAAGCATTGCAATCATTACTAATTAATTCTGGAAAAAGTTTGAACACAGTTAGACTTCATTTTCAGCCCCAGCTTTCTCTTGTACTTTTCTCATTTATTTATTTATTTAAATAAAAATGGATGATAGAGTAATTTTTTTTCTTTTTGCAGTATTGCAATGCAACATTGAAGAAATTGCCAATGTTGTTGATGAGCAGAGAAAGGCTGAGAGTCCAGTTAAATTTGTATCCATTTAGGAGCAAGAGCTCAGCTTTTTCTTACTGGGGGATTCTCCATTTTCAGCCCAAGAATTATGGGAGAGTTGGTTTTATCTGGTGAGAAAGGAGCTCCAATCTCTAGGCAGCTCTTGTTAACTAATATCGTAGATAACACTGGTATTGAATAAGGGCACTTTTACAGATTTCTATCATTTGGTTTGTTTAATAGTCATAGTAATTATTAATATTAATTAATTCACATTTAATATTCACATGTTGCTTGGATAGATAATTAAAGTGTAAGTCAGACTGATTTATTCTGGCATCCTTTAATGAATGACACCCTTAATATCTGTACCTTTTAGGTATATCTGTACCTTTTAGGTATATCTGTCTAAAGGGATTTTAGGAATATCTCTCCTTTATTTTGCAGTATCTTCCCCGCCTCCCACTTTCTTCATTGCTTTGTGCATTTGGTTAAATAAATCAGGATGCAAAGTATGCAGTTTACTTTTCAACCATTTTGATATTTAGCTCAGAAGAAAAACTGGTCACTGCTTGTTGAATAAACAGCATTTCTATGTGAACTTATAAGTTAAAAAATCAATTTCCAAAAATATAGCGACATGTTGAACATTCCCTTATATTTTAGACAATCCATTTTGAAATGGGTGTTATTAGGTTCAATCAGTTCTCTTATAGTTACCTTTTGTCAAAAAAGACTGTGCCAAGTTGTACTGTTAAAATTAAGCATGTTATTTACCTTTTTTTTCCCCTAAAGCTGTTTTTAATGACTATTTCTGTATAAGGTAAATGTAATGAGGTTCCTGAATTTGTTCCTCTCAACATCTAATCTAACTAGTGCCTTAAGGAGGGTAACTGCTTGTATTGTGTCTCTTTACTGAAATCCCTTTAGACAGGCTTAAGATAGGCATATGACTCTAAACCAACTAAATGCAGAAACTTTAACTTTACTTCTTTCATCCTTAGAAAAACGATCGTCATTTTGTTGATTAACTTTCATTTAAATGCTTATTTTATACTGTATTTGGACTATGCTTCATTAAGCCTCAATTTCCATTTGAGTTTGTTTGTGTTTTATTGCTTAAGTTCCTGTGTCTCAATTCGCTAATGAAATGTTTTCTAACCTGTGAAAATTCAAAAGAGCTCAAAGACCAATTTAAAAGTACATTTCAGGTTTCTAAAAGAAAAATTCAGGTCTTCTGGGGTTATGGTACACTGCCAACCATAAACACCATTCTTACCACAAGCTATAGTCATTGAAGTATTTTGATTTCCAGTTTCCGTATGTTAGAACTACTGATCTGATAATGACATCAATTGCAAGTGCCTTATTATTTCTCTTTGTATTTTGTTCTTTGTCACTTGATCTTGAGACATCTCCAAATTCATTTTGAAAATATAACTAAGCTGTGCTTCCCTTGTAGCTCAGTCAGTAAAGAATCTGCCTGCAAGGCCGGAGACCCAGTTCAATTCCTGGGTTGGGATGATCCCCTGGAGAAGGAAATGGCAACCCACTCCGGTATTCTTGCCTGGGAAATCCCATGGACAGAGGAGCCCGGCAGGCTACAGTCCATGGGGTCGCAAGAGTCAGACACAATTTAACAACTAAACCACCACCACCATTTGTAGAAAGTGAATATTAAGTGGTATTATATACATATACACACACATATTTAGGTAAAGTAAGAGGAGAGTGCACAGCTACAGATAAAATATTTATTGCTGCTGCTGTTGTTATTTCAAAAAGTATATAGGTTCAGGTTATGGAGTAGTTTGGGGAAAAGACAGTAGAAATAAGGACACAGAAGACAGTAGAGTTTGTCAGTCTTGTGTCTCTATCTCCTAATCCCATATCTAGGTTAATGGGGCTTTACATTGAATCACCTTTCCAGACGAGGGTTCCAGTCCTAGCCAAAGTTACTTTCTCCACCACTTATGCCCAAATCTCTCTTACTTAAACCCTAAATAGAGATTGTAGTGCCTTAGAGGTGAGGTATGGCAAGCCAATAGCTCAGTGGTCACTAGTCCCTATTTCTGCTACTTTTGCCTTGTTTATAGACTGCAGTTCTTCTTAGTTCTGATCTAGGGCCCTACATTAGATGTCTCTTCTTGTGATATATTCTTATTTGTTTTCCTGCAGTCCCTATGTAAGTAGATCGGAAGACTGCCAATTGTAGAACATCTGAGTAAACTTAGCAGATGACCCGACGCCACCCTAATCTTTATTATATTTAACTTTTATAGAAACTGTCTTTTAATATATCATATACATTGTAGATAACAAGTTTCATTATATTTATTATTAACATAAATAACAGTCCACTCAAAGTAATTAGCCTCCAATGAAAAAAAAATACTTCTGAATTTACCGTTTACCTGTTATAAGGTACTTCCTACATGAGAATATTAAAATTTGCTGAACTAAAAAGTGTGTTTTTCTCAATACAATCTCCATAATTTGATAAAATTAAATGACATTGTTTAATGTAAGACTTAACGCTAGTTCATTTTAGTAGAAATATCTCCACTTTTATGCATTCGTTCATGAAAATTTTGAGAAAAATGCCAAATGAAGTTTTCACTACTGACCATTGAAAGAAGGAAGCACTAGTATAAATTCCTGGTCCTCCAAAAGCTTACAATTTGTTGGGTGAAACAGACTGGCCATAAATAGCATTCATGAATTCCCAGTGATTGGAAATACACATAATACTCCATTTAGAAGTGACATCTAGTTGTGAACTTCTCTCGTGGTAAAGTGGATAGGAGTCTGTCTGCCTGTGCAGGGGACATGGGTTCGATTCCTGGTCCAGGAAGAGACCGTATGCTACAGAGCAGCTAAGCCCATGCACCTGGAACCTGTGCACCTGCAGCCTGTGCTCTGCAACAAGAGAAGCCACGACAATAAGAAGCCTGTGCACTGCAAGGAAGAGCAGCTCCCGCTCACCACAACTAGAGGAAGCCCATGCACGGCAATGAAGACCCACCACAGCCAAAAAGAAAGATAAAAGCTGGTTGTAATAAGGTTTGGGAAATATTTATACTTTCAAACAGCAGAACCTTCAATATTCCAGGTATGCAGACTCATAGAACATAAGAGACAACATAATACTGATAATGTGAGTCATTTTGATGAGTTCCCCATGTTTAAAGCTAAATTACGTCCATTTATAGTGAAGTTCATAGTTTCACGTTTTTTTCATATGTTTTGGGAAAACCTTGGAGGCTTTTAAGTTATTTGCAATTGACATGTCAGTTAAATGTAGAATGTCCTCTACTTTGATCACTGTTTAATGTAGGATTTTGTGTATGCATTAAAAGACCATTTAAACTGGTTGTTTCTTAACATTTCTTATTAATAACAGATATTTTGTCATTTACTCTTTCAGAATTATATGATTCTCACTCTTATATTCCCTCATGCCTCTATTTACCTGTCACAGTAACATAATTCCCTATGCTCCATTTTTAAGAGTTATCCATATGTTGAATAATATCTTCTCTCAAATATAAAATCTTTTTTTTTCTACTTAGTCTTCATCTGATTTCCCTTTGAAACCTGGTCATTATCAAGACACAGGTTCCAATGAGTTGCTAAAGCAATTTCTAAACTTTTTTTGTTTTAAACAATAACTCTACCTTTAGTTTTTAAAAATTTTATTGGAGTATAGTTGATTTGCAATGTTGTGTCAGTTTCAGGCACACAGCATGCACACATTCTCTTTCAGATTCATTTCCTGTATAGGCCATCACAGAATATTGAGCATAGTTGCCTGTGCTGTTCAGTCCGTTGGTTACCAATTTTATGTATAGTAGTGTGTGTATGTTAATCCCAAGCTCCCAATTTATCCATTCCCCACACGTTTCTCCTTTGGTAACTATAAGTTTGTTTCTGGAATCTGTGAGTCTGTTTCTATTTTGTAAATAAGTTCATTTATCATATGATATCACTCATATATGGCATATATATTTTTAAGATATAAATTTATTTTAATTGGAGGTTAATTACTTTATAATATTGTATTGGTTTTGCCATACATGAACATGAATCCACCACGGGTGTACACGTGTTCCCCATCCTGAAGCCCCCTCCCCACTCCCTCCCCGTACCATCCCACTGGGTCATCTCAGTGCCCCAGCCCCAAGCATCCAGTATCATGCATCGAACCTGGACTGGCAATTCATTTCATATATGATATTATACATGTTTCAATGCCATTCTCCCAAATCATCCCACCCTTGCCCTCTCCCACAGAGTCCAAAAGACTGTTCTATACATCTGTGTCTCTTTTGCTGTCTCGCATACAGGGTTATCGTTACCATCTTTCTAAATTCCACATATATGCGTTAGTATACTGTATTGATGTTTTTCTTTCTGGCTTACTTCACTCTGGATAATAGGCTCCAATTTCATCCACCTCATTAGAACTGATTCAAATGTATTCTTTTTAATGGCTGAGTAAAACTCCATTGTGTATAGGTACCACAGCTTTCTTATCCATTCATCTGCTGATGGACATCTAGGTTGTTTCCATGTCCTGGGTATTATAAACAGTGCTGCGATGAACATTGGGGTACACGTATCTCTTTCAATTCTGGTTTCCTCGGTGTGTATGCCCAGTAGTGGGATTGCTGGGTCATATTTTTTTAAATGATATAAATGAACATATTTGCAATACTCTCTATTTTTGTTACCATAATTTTATTTTGTTGTACTCATGATTTCCAATATTCATTGATCACACATTGGAGTTTATAGTTTTCCTTTTCATCAGTTCAGTTCATTTCAGTCGCTCAGTCATGTCTGACTCTTTGCGACCCCATGAATCGCAGCATGCTAGGCCTCCCTGTCCATCACCAACTCCCAGAGTTCACTCAAACTCACATCCATCAAGTCCATGATGCCATCCAGCCATCTCATCCTTGGTCGTCCCCTTCTCCTCCTGCCCCCAATCCCTCCCAGCATCAGAGTCTTTTCCAATGAGGCAACTCTTCTCATGAGGTGGCCAAAGTACTGGAGCTTCAGCTTTAGCATCATTCCTTCCCTTTCATAGATACTCTTTAATGTAATCTTGTATCTCATCAATTATTTCATGCACCTTTCACTGTCTTACTACTAGAAACCACAATTGAGCAATGTTTTGAAGCTTTTTTTTTCTTTTTCATATTCAGAATGTGAAGCTGTCTTTTTAAGCAATAACATCTTTTATAGTTTTGGTAATGGCACTGAAGTGAATAGAAAACAATGTGGAAAATATATTAAGAAATAGTTTAGGCATACATCATCAAATATAGAATAACACTGGAATAACACTAACATTTGGCAAAGCATCTTTTGAGGTTCAGATTGGCTTTTCCTGTTTGTCTACTTTTGTCTTGTTTAATTTTTTTTACACTCATAAGTTTGTAGACATTTCTAGTTCAGCTCATGTTATAGCCATTCAACAATTTCAACATCTTTAAAGCACCATTTAAGTTTATTTTGCTCATTAAGAGTTGCTACTTCCTTAAACTTTATGAGACATTTGAGGGAAGAATAGGTGTTGACAGTAATTAATATTCTTGCATGTAGCAGCTACATAGCAATTATTTATTTTTTAGAGAATTATTTTCTCCATTAGTTTGTTAAAAAATATTTCATTCTGTGATTTTTTTCAGGATTGTCAGTTTTCTAACGTTAATATAGCTATAATTTATGTGTAAGCTGAATTCATTTCATTGTCTATTTATGCATCCTCTTGTTTTTCTTCATTTTGCTTATGTTACTTTCCATATGAAAAATACATAACTGTCTCTTTGACTAATTTCCTTCTGAATAAAAACTGTGTGTCATTCTTTACCAACTCTGGGGGAAGATGTAATCACTTAAGAAAGTACATTATGCCATTACTTGCATTGTATTTTAAAACCACTTTTATTTTTATGCTATCTTAAATGCTAATTGGTTCATCTTAAATTTGATAAGCCTCCATAGTTTAGTAGTTGCCAGAACCAAATGTTTAATTAATCAAGGATACAGCTAACAACTGTCAGAATTTTCTGACATGGGCTTTCTCTAAAACTTCTTAAAATAAGACAGACAGACAGACAAACGCTAAAATAGTTACTGAGAAGTTACTGGAAAATTTCTTACTAGCTACTTGGCAGGCAAATAAGGTTGCTCTTGCCAAAGGCGCTAACTATGCTGACATGTTCAATCAAGAAACAGTCATTTGTATCAATAAAGATTGAGTTCCTCTCTTCCCTTTTGACAGTCATGATTTTTCTGTCAGTCCATGTCTCCTTTACTTCAAAATATGGGGCTCCCTCAACTCCTTTTTATGGCACACCCAAGTTCCATCCTGCTGTGCTGAGTGGCTGCAAACAGTAAGGGGGTGCAATTCCTGTGAAAGCTTTGCAGTTTACCTTGTCTATTACATTCACTAGCACTTAATTCACTTCTACTTCATTTATTTTGTTGTCCTCTCATTTTTCCCTTATTTTCCTTTCTTTCTTACCTTTCATCTTTATTTCATTTCTTTATCCCATTATTTAAACCTAGTCCAGTCATTTTGTCATTCTTAAGGAATTCACTCATTTTTTGTCGATTTCTTTAGTTTTGATCATTTAAAAAATGAGTCCAGGTGAAATATGCCATAGGTTAGACACAAAAATATTGAATCCTTCACTAAAAATGCTTTTTCTGTTGATTAACACTAAAGATCCTGTCCCATAAATTTTGGAATAATTATTCTATTACCTAACCATATCATGCTTCATTCTGGGTATGTGTAAGTTGCATATTTAGGCATTAAGAATATCATTCAATGACAGATATTATCTTGAGAAAACCTTTTTTGTTGAGAATAAAACTATAAATTTTATTGAATATACATCAAAGAAATTATAATTAAACAGTTGAGAAGTGGTGAATTCAATGAGAATTCAAAAATTAGTGAGAATCAAATCACAAGTGTTCCTTATTGACTAAAGCAGCTAGTGATTTTAGGATACAAAAATATTAGTGCATTACTTTTATTACTTTGTAAAATGTTATTCTAAATAAGAATTACTAAAGATAGCATCTGAAGTCCCCAAGATAGCAGGTTTGAAAATTATCACTGCTAATTGAATTTTATTTGTGATATAAATGCATAACTATATAAATAGGGCATATTCAAAAGCAGAGACATTACTTTGCCAACAAAGGTCTGTCTAGTCAAGGCTATGGTTTTTCCAGTGGTCATGTATGGATGTGAGAGTTGGACTATAAAGAAAGCTGAGCGCCGAAGAATTGATGCTTTTGAACTGTGGTGTTGGAGAAGACTCTTGAGAGTCCTTTGGACTGCAAGGAGATCCAACCAGTCCATTCTAAAGGAGATCAGTCCTGGGTGTTCTTTGGAAGGACTGATGCCAAAGCTGAAACTCCAATACTTTGGCCACCTCATGCGAAGAGTTGACTCATTGGAAAAGACTCTGATGCTGGGAGGAACTGGGGGCAGGAGGAGAAGGGGACGACAGAGGATGAGATGGCTGAATGGCATCACTGACTCGATGGACATGGGTTTGGGTGAACTCCAGGAGTTGGTGATGGACAGGGAGGCCTGGCGTGCTGCAATTCATGGGGTCGCAAAAAGTCAGACATGACTGAGCAACTGACCTAAACTAAACTGATTGAATCTGGGAGGATTTGGTTTTGGTTTGTGTGTTGGCCAGTTTGATGGCATGTTTAATCAAGAAAAAGACATTTATTTCAAAGAATTGTGCTTAGTAGTGAAAGCCACACCTTCATGGATCAGAGCCTTGTCATGGCAGAGGGATTTGCATAACTCAGTGAAGCTATGAGCCATACTGTGCAGGGCCACCCAAGACGAATGGGTCCTAGTGAAGGGTTCTGACAAAACATAGTCCACTGGAGGAGGGAATGGCAAACCACTCCAGTATTCTTGCTGTAAGAACCCCATGAACAGGATGGAATGACAGAAAGATATGACACTGGAAGATGAGTGACCCAGGTCAGAAGGTGTCCAATATGCCACTGGGGAAGAGTGGAGGGCAGTTACAAATAGTCCAGAAAGAATGAAGCAGCTGGGCCAAAGTGGAAACAACAGAGTTGTGGCTATGTCTGATGGTGAAAGTCCAGTGCTGTAAAGAACAATGTTGCATTGGAACCTGGAATGTTAGGTCCATAAGTCAAGGTAAATTGGATGTGATCACACAGGAGATGACAGGAGTAAACACCGACATCTTAGGAGTCAGTGAACTAAAATGGACAACAATGGGTGAATTTAGTTCAGATGACCACTATCTCTACTACTATGGGCAAAAATCCCTTAGAAGAAATGGAGTAGTCCTCATAGAAGAGTCCCAAATGCAGTACTTAGGTGCAATCTCAAAAATGACAAAATGATCTTGGTTCGTTTCCAAGGCAAACAACATCATAGCAATCCAAATCTATGCCCCAACTACTAATGCCAAAGAAACTGAAGTTGACCTATGAAGATCTACAAAACCTTCCAGAAATAACACCAAAAAAGATGTCCTTTTCACCATAGGGGATTGCAATGCAAAAATAGGAAATCAAAAGATATCTGGAGTAACAGGCCAGTTTGACTGTGGTGTACAAAATGAAGCAGGGCAAAGGCTAGCAAAGTTTTGTCAAGAGAATACACTCGTCATAGCAAACACCCCTTTTCACCAACAACACAAGATGACTCTACACATGGACACCACCAAATACTCAGTACCAAAATCAGATTGATTATATTCTTTGCAGCTGAAGATGAAGAATTCTATACGGAGCTAGTGGAGGTGATGGAATTCCAACTGAGCTATTTGAAATCCTAAAAGATAATGCTGATAAAGTGTTGCATTCAATATGTCAGCAAATTTGGAAAACTCAACAGTGGCCACAGGACTGGAAAAGGTCAGTTTTCATTTCAATCCCAAAGAATGGCAATGCCAAAGAATGTTCCAACACAGTTGAGTACAGTTGCACTCATTTCACATGCTGGTAAGGTTATGCTCAAAATCCTTCAAGCTAGGCTTCAGCAGTGCATGAACCGAGAACTTCCACGTGTACAAGCTGGGTTTAGAAAACACAGAGAAACCAAAGATCAAATTACCAACATTCGCTGAATCATAGAGAAAGCAAGGGAATTCCAGAAAAATATCTACTTCTGCTTCACTGACTACATTAAAGCCTTTGACCATGTGGATCATAGCAAACTGTAGAAAATTCTTAAAGAAATGGAAATATTAGACCACATTACCTCTCTCTTGAGAAACCTGTATGGGGGTCAAGAAGCAACAGTTAGAACTGGAAATGATACAATGGACTGGTTCCAAACTAGGAAAGGAGTATGTCAGGACTGTATATGGTCACCCTTCTTATTTAATTTCTATGCAGAGTAAATTATGAGAAATTCCAGACTGGATGAATCACAAGAGGGAATCAAGATTGCCAGGAGAAACATCAACAGTCTCAGATATGCAGATGATACCATTCTAATGGCAGAAAGTGAAGAGGAACTGAAGAGCCTCTTGATGAAGGTGAAAGAGAAGAATGAAAAAGCTAGCTTAGAATTTAACATTCAAAAAACTAAATTCATGGCATCTGGTCCCATCACTTCCTGGCAAATAGAAGGGAAAAAAGTGGAAACAGTAACAGATTTTATTTTTGTGGGCTCCAAAATCACTGCAGATGGTGACTGAAGCCGAAATTGAAAGACTTGCTCCTTGAAAAGAAAACGATTACAAACCTAGACAGCATGTTAAAAAGCAAAGACACTGCTTTACTGGCAAAGGTCCATATAGTCAAAGCTATGGTTTTTCCAGTAGTTATGTACAGTTGTGAGAGTTGGACCATAAAGATGGCTGTGCACTGAAGAACTGATGCTTTCAAGTAATGGTGCAGGAGAAGACTCTGGAGAGTCCTTGGACTGCAAGGAGCTCAAACCAGTCAATCCTAAAGGAAGTCAACCCTGAATCTTCATTGGAAAGACTGATGCTACAGCTGAAGCTCCAGTACTTTGGCCACCTAATATGAAGAGCTGACTCACTGGAAAGACCCTGATGCTGGGAAAGATTGAAGGCAAAACGAGAATGGGGAGGCAGAGGATGAGATGGTTAGTTAGCATCCTTGACTCTGTGGACATGAATTTGAGTAAACTCCACAAGATACTGAAGGACAGTGAAGCCTGGCATGCTGCAGTCCATGGGATTGCAAAGAGTCACACTCAACTTAGCGCCTGAGCAACAACAAGGTGAAGGCTAGTACAGTCATAGATTTAGTCAAAATATTCAAATGTTCATGGCATACTCTGGCTATTACGAGCTTTAAGAAGGCTTTGTTGGTACCCTTTTAAAAATTATCACTCATGAAGTTAAAGTATGGCATGTATATCAGCCTTGTGAATTTGTTGAAAATACTATTTATGTTTTATTTATTTTGGATCCCCTCCTTGAACTATTATTTACTTTCTCTTCTATTACACACACACCAGACGAGATTCATTGTAGGACAAACAGATTTAGGCTGTAGGTCAAATATAAATATGTAGTACAATTAAAAATATATAGGTCAGTCCATTTATCATTCTCCTTTAGCAGTGGAAGCCTTAATGTAATCGATTCTACAATCCTAGTACAAATTACCTCCAAATATTCTTATGCTAGGTCTCTGTTTGCTTCCTCCAAGTTAATGTGAAGTGAAAGTGTTAGTCGCTCAGTCATGTCTGTAGTCCACCAGGCTCCTCTGTGCATGGGATTTTCCAGGCAAGAATACTGGAGTAGGTTGCCATTTCCTTCTCGAGGGGATCTTCCTGACCCAGGGATAGAACCCAGGTCTCCTGCATTGCAGGCAGATTCTTTATAATCTGAGCTATAGGGAAGTAATGTAGCTAGCTTTAAACCCTACATTAAACAAACCAACAATGACTTTAATTCTGCTCTGCTTGTTGGATTATAATCTTGTCATATTTATTATTAAGACAACTACATGTGTTATATTCATAGAAGGACTTGAAGTATATAACACCCTCAAAAGCTTCCATTCTGTGTAGTAACAACAGTGTGCTCAACAAACCAGGTTATCAGTTGTTAATTTCTCTACTGACAATTTTAAGCCAATGTTTATAGATATGGTATTTGACATAAAATTAAGCTTTAACTGTGGCTGTTCTAATAATGATAACCCTTACACTCTTTAAATTTTTATAGAAAAGTTTGTTGACAATTGTATTATTTGGGAATTTCATTGATTTCTTTAAATGCTTTGTTTCTCTGACCAGGAACTATTTGGAGATTAGTCTATATAAGATCAGTACAAACCTTATACCTTATACCTGGAGAATCTCCAACTTATTTCCTTAGAAATGCTGTAAGATTCAGGAACTCTAAGTATTGTCTTCCCATAGATAACAGTTTTCATGACATGAATCTTTATTCTGCAATCAGTCCCCTTTCTCCATTGTTTATTTTTTAACTTTTTTTTTTAGCTTTTAAAAATTTGTTATCCGGGTTCTTTGCTCTGTCCAGCAGAAATTGAAAGTGAAAGCGTTAGTTGCTCTGTCCTTGTCTGACTCTTTGCAACCCCATAGACTGTAGCCCACCAAGCTTCTCTGTCCACGGAGTTCTCCAGGCAAGAATATTGGAGTGGGTAGCCATTCTTTTATCCAGGAGATCTTCCCGACCCAGGGGTTGAACCCAAGTCTCCTGCATTGCAGGCAGCTTCTTTACTGTCTGAGTCACATAATTGTTATCTAAGACTGCACACAAGACACATGTAAATAAATGAATTCCTGATCCCAACTCAGATGGACAGAATCCAAGTATCCAACACTAGGCCCCAGGATTGGGAATCCTTTTTGCAATTTGTGAATTTGAATCTTACATCACCTACAAGGTTAGAATCATTGTAACCTAAGCCATGATATAGGCTTACTATCTCTTCAAAGAAGTGTGTCTATTGAAAAGGCTAGCTTAATTCCACTGGTTATGAAATGAAAATATTTTTGTAATGTAATTTCTAAAAGGTGATTCAATTCAGTTCAGTTGCTCAGTCGTGTCCGACTCTTTGCGACGCCATGAACCACAGCACACCAGGCCTCCCTGTCCATCACCAGCTCCCGGAGTCCACCCAAACCCATGTCCATCGCGTCGATGATGCCATCCAACCATCTCATCCTCTGTCATCCCCTTCTCCTCCTGCCCTTAATCTTTCCCAGCATCAGGGTCTTTTCCAATTAGTCAGCTCTTTGCATCAGGTGGCCATAGTATTGGAGTTTCAGCTTCAACATCAGTCCTTCCAGTGAACATCCAGGACTGATCTCCTTTAGGATGGACTGTTTGGATCTCCTTGCAGTCCAAGCGACTCTTAAGAGTGTTCTCCAACACCACAGTTCAAAAGCAACAATTCTTCGGTGCTCAGCTTTCTTTATAGTCCAACTCTCACATCCATACATGACCACTGGAGAAACTATAGCCTTGACTAGACAGACCTTTGTTGACAAGGTAATGTCTCTGGTTTTTAATACGCTGTCTAGGTTGGTCATAACTTTCTTTCCAAGGAGTAAGTGTCTTTTAAATTCAGGGCTACAGTCACCATCTGCAGTGATTTAGGAGCCCCCCAAAATAAAGTCAGCCACTGTTTCCACTGTTTCCCCATCTATCTGCCATGAAGTGATGGGACTGGATGCCATGATCTTCGTTTTCTGAATGTTGAGCTTTAAGCCAACTTTTTCACTCTCCTCTTTCACTTTCATCAAGAGGCTCTTTAGTTCTTCACTTTCTGCCATAAGGGTGGTGTCATCTGCATATCTGAGGTTATTGATATTTCTCCCAGCAATCTTGATTCCAGCTTGTGCTTTCTCCAGCTCAGCATTTCTCATGATGTAAAGGTGATTGGTTTATATCTATTAGCTATATACAGTATCGCTAAAGCAAAATCTTGCTGAAGCTAAATTAAGTTTCATATTTGTTTCTGAGCCTCCTGATAATGAAAGGAAAAAAAGAAGCGAGTTCATTCTAAATGCAATGTATCATCTATGTTGAATTTTTTAAGTCCTTTAGGACTGTTGACCCCTAATACACTCGAAAGGTCCAGACACCAGAGGTGAGTCCACTCTCATAAGTCCCTTAAAATCAACCAATATGGCATGGAAGAAGTCTTTCCATAAGGAAAAACTAAAGTAGAATTGGTGGAGGACTGGAGATTTTTATGTTAGTATTTCTAGGTACACTCATGTCTTTTGGTAAATTTGTTACATTAATCCCGTTCTCTTTTAATATAGGAAAACTGACAACTGGTACCTATATACTGAGAAAGTAACCTGCACTTCTTTATTTTTGTTAACATGTATTAAGTACTAGCCACACTACATATACTTTATGCCAGTCACCAGGCTTATTATCCTCATAAAAATGCTGTGGTAAGCAAAACAAAGCTATAGGAAATATATATTAAGAATTTTTTTTTTTTTACAGGGGATTGGCTTGTGTAATTTGGAGACCTGGCTTTACAAATCTAAAATATATAGAGCAGGCAGTTAAGAAGGGCTGGCTGGAACTCTTGGACGTAAACTGAAGCTATAGTACACAGAGAGTGCTATAGAGTAGAGGCTCAGAGGAGCCTCAACTCTGCTCTTTAAGGCCTTTTACCTGATTGAATCATGCCCACTCAGATTGTCCAGAATAATCTCTCTCACTTAAAGTTAAATGTGGACTTTAATCACATCCACAAAATTCCTTCCAAGCAATACCTATAGGTATAGTGTAGCTACAGTGTCATACAAAACTAACCATCACAGGCAAATACTTTTATTGTTGTAATATCCCAGATTCAGAAAAAAAGACTTCGAAAAAGTTGAACGGCGACAAGTAGTAAGTGATGAAACATGATTTGAACCCAAGCCTGTCTTACCCTCAGAGCCCATATTGTAAAACCCAGATGCTAAACAGGAAAATTGACAATTGACCATTTACCTGTTAAAGAAATGATTTCTCCACACATACAGAGACACACATGTCCACACCTATACATGGATGCTACCACCACTCTACTACTATTCATGTAATAATGATAAAGAGAATATTTAGGAAATTTGAATGCACTTTTTATTATTGTGGAGATTGGCTAGCATTTTTGTTCAGTTCAGTTCAGTTCAGTCACTCAGTCGTGTCCAACTCTTTGCGACCCCATGAATTGCAGCACGCCAGGCCTCCCTGTCCATCACCAACTCCTGGAGTTCACTCAGACTCATGTCCACTGAGTCGGTGATGCCATCCAGCCATCTCATCCTCGGTCGTCCCCTTCTGCTCCTGCCCCTAATCCCTCCCAGCATCAGAGTCTTTTCCAGTGAGTCAACTCTTCGCATGAGGTGGCCAAAGTACCGGAGTTTCAGCTTTGGCATCAGTCCTTCCAAAGAACACCCGGGACTGATCTCCTTTAGAATGGACTGGTTGGATCTCCTTGCAGTCCAAAGGACTCTCAAGAGTCTTCTCCAACACCACAGTTCAAAAGCATCAATTCTTCGGCGTTCAGCCTTCTTCACAGTCCAACTCTCACATCCATACATGACCACAGGAAAAACCATAGCCTTGACTATCAGGTTAATTTTCTTTTTGGAAGTCAGGAAAAATGATCTGTTCCTTGTGAATTAAAGAATCTTGGAAATAATTTGACAGTCAATCATCATTTCATAAAACTGAAATAAAATGTCAAGAGTAAACTCTTAAAGTCAATGGGATCACTCATAGTAATTACTGTCAGTTTAAACTGAAGAAAACAGAATGTGATTTATATCATTATTGGATTTGGTAGTAAGTGAACTACAAATATGAATCTATAAAGTATTGTGTTTAATTTATTGAATTTCTGCATATTGGCTTAATAGATGAGTGGCAGAAATTTGTACAACAGTCACTCTAACACCCTTAGCACATAGAGTAGACAATAGCAACTAAGAAAGTATTTATTATTTTATCATTAGCGATTGAATTCATGATATATTTTATTCTTCTGTATCTATTCAGAAATGGTACTCTAATTTACTCTAGCTCTGAAATACGTATGTACTTTGAAAAACAGGAGAAGCTAAATGGAGGACGTTCACTCCCCACAGAGTGCTAAGCTATGGAAAAACAAAAAGAGGACAAAAAAGAGTACAATCAACAAAAAACCCCTGTGAAATGTGACTTTTGTTCTGAAGTTTTGTGTTTTCCAGAGACACAGTATTTTAGCTTGCCCTAAATCATTTGTGCGTACTTTGCTTCACAATTTTACCATTTTACTTTTGTTCAAATATCAGAAAAATTCCCAATTAGACTAGACATGTCTTCAAGTAGAGTCCCTGCTTTGGCTGCCTTTTTTTGAAAAGTCAGCCTTATATAAAAAGCAAGACAACATCCTTCCTACAAACGTTCATTTTTTTTTTTCCACTAAGTCTTTGCTCAGCATGAGATAATGCCCGTAGACTACAAAAAACTTTTCTTTCTAGACCCCAAATTACCTTCCAACACTTACATCCTTTTACTTCCCAACACAGACATCTTCTTGTCATCCTGGACTATTCATCCTCTTCACAATTCTACACATTCCTAGAGCCGTACTTCCACTTCCACTGTTGGCTTAATAGTCTCTCTTTTCCACATCAAATATCTGTATCCTGTCCATTCCCAATTTCAAATCTCATGAGATTTCCTCTAGTTTGATCTCTCCTTTCACTAAGTTCAGATAGGAGACTAAATCTGAAAGGAACTTAACAGTAACTCTAGAGCTAGAAAAGAGAAGACTATAAGGCCAATATTTTTGTATTCCTTGAGTCTGTGAATGGCACCAACATGCACTCAGAAATCTTGGTAGTCATCTGTAATTTCTTCTTCCTAACTCCTGGGAACTCTTCAGACTCAGTCATAGAAGAGGATTTCCAGGATTGCAGTCTGTTTGTTTGTTTTTACCTGCTGAGACTCTATGTAATAATTTATTTCAATAAGTGTTTGCATAGTTAAAATAAATCTGAAAGGAGCTTGAAGAGAACAGGTATCTGATTCTTGAATCCCTTATTTTCTAGTTAAGTCAAATGATCTGTGTCCATGGAAATTATGCTTGAAAACTACTGGCAAAGGGGTACTCATTATTTTCCAGTGAGGTACAGTCTTTGAACAATTTTGAAGGTTAGAAAGTTCTTGTATTAAGACTCGCCTCTATGTAATCATTATCATTTTTTCTTTACTCTCCTATTCCCTTATACTAGTCTCTTTAAATTTGTTCAGAGCAAGGATAGGTTTTTATTCTCCGATTGCTAGCATGATATTGGCCATGTTAATAGATGTTAAAAATATTTTTCAGTACAACCTGTGCTTGAGTTCTTTCACTCTCCTCCCCATTCCTCTCCTTATGAACCATGGTTTGTTTATGTGCCTCAGGCGGAATACACAGGTATAGACTTAGCTTTATAATCCCTGATGCAATACACTCACTATAACAAAATTATAGTATTTTCCAGAAAGGCAGCCCATGTTCACATGTGCTGATATTTCATAGCTTCATCACCCTGTTGACAATAACTGTGCTTATACTCAAAACCAAACTATACTACTACTGCAGCTGCTACTACTCATTTTTTGTTTTTATCCTGAATCATCTCTTCCTTACCCTGTTTTTGTACCTTTTGTGTTCTGAGATCCAAATTTACAATATGTTTTATTCTTGTTAAATTTATGCTATTATATTAGGTCTCACTCAATCCCCCTCATCAAGATCATTTTGGATTTTTATTCTGTTATCCTCTATTTGGTAATCCATCCAGATTCACATTACTTGGAAATTGCATATTTATTTCTTGTATGACTTTATCCATGTCATTGACTTAAGATATTTTGAAGAGAATATGAGAAAGGCTTGAGACCTGCCATTAGAACTTTTTCTCTCTCTTTCTATCTCAAATAGATCCACTAGCCATACTGTTTTACTATAACATTATATACTTCTGCTGTATTTC
This sequence comes from Budorcas taxicolor, assembly GCF_023091745.1. Lineage (NCBI taxonomy): Eukaryota > Metazoa > Chordata > Mammalia > Artiodactyla > Bovidae > Budorcas > Budorcas taxicolor. The sequence continues at coordinate 114,739,924 of NC_068935.1, read as the reverse complement.
TATATATTACATATATATACTCTTACTATATACTAGTGTATATAGGAATACATCCTTAACTGGTTCCTTTCATGTAAATAAACTGGTGGGGTGAGATATGTGATGGGAATATAATGAAATGACAGGCCTTATTCAAAAGAAAAGGATTGATAGTATAAATATAGCACACTTCATGTAATCATATAAGACTTTAGGGAGTACATAGCACATGCATATTGAAATTATTAGTTGTCTTTATTATGTATATTCTCTCCTTCTAACTGCTAATTATTTGACTATACTTCCTAAAGTCAAGCAAAAGATTTCAAGGGAAATTTGCAAAAATATTATAACTTCATTATAGAATAAAATATATTCCCAAACATATCAGGAGTAGTGTAAAACAATTAATTTAATGCTAAACAATATTCTCAAGACATAAAATGATCTGTACTCTCTAAAGTTTGTATGGTAAAACCCCTAAAACTCCTTAGAGATGTTTACTGTTGCTGAGGTTGTTTAATTATTTGTTTTGGAAAAGCTTAAGGATACTTAAACCAGTAAATTTCACAGGCAATTATATAAGCTTGTCTATTCATGTTGTTAAATACTCACATAATGCTTAGAGCTTGCCATTTGTCACTGATTGTCTCCCTGTGATCAGGTGTTCAGCATTGTATATTCAAAAGAATAATGACTCCACAGTTCATGGATCATGAAAATAACCACTCTTGAATTGTCAGAATATAGATAAGCACTCTCTTGTAAACTGTAGTAAAACCAAACCTTTATATCTTTTCAAAACAATCCTTTACTCTTCAAATGATTTTCATCTATTGGAAATTCCATATTGTTTGTCTGACTTAATGACTCATGAATATGTAACCTAAAAGTAAAAACATTAACATAATAAAATAAATAATGTCATTAAATTACTAGTGATATGGTCCATTTGTGTTAATGGTCTGGATTTCTAGACGAGTAATCATGCCCTCTTGTCTTAATTCTGTTTCAGTTACAAATCTTGCTATCTAATTTAGCAGAAAATGTCAGTTTAAAAATATATGTTGTCTTACTTATGACAAAGTAATTGTTTTCACTGAGGTAATTTGGAAAACATAGGAGAAGCATAAAAAGTAAGAAGGAGGACATCCCTGGTGGTACAGTGGTTATGACTACACTTCCACTGCAGGGGCCACAGGTTCAATCCCTGGCTGGGGAACTAAGTAAGATCCCACATGCCCTGTGCCACGCCCCCTCCCTCCTAAAAAAATGGTAAGAGGGAAAATTTGTCACCATCCCATCACCTAAGACTACCACCTATAATTTTGAGAATGCTCTATCTCAGTGTAATTGTAGTTTCTTTTTATAAAATGTAGATTATAATCTTCATACTTCTAGGTAGCATTCTTTTCTTGCTCTTAACAATGCATCTGAACACCTCTTGGGCTAGAGCAGAATTTGCTTACCAATCTCCTATTGATGGGTGCTTAAGTTAATTTTAAGCTATTGATGAAAGCAAAAAGCTTGATGTTTCTAAAAATGCCATTTTAAATGAACAGGTAAAACTCTGAGCCTGGTTCTGTACAAGAAGTATATATTTATCTTATATATATTCAAAAGAGCCCATCATTTATTCTCCACCTAAAATTGTAGAATTATGTCAATGTTGTAATGAAACAAATGGTTAGCTAGAATAATTTTTAATGCATTCTGATGGAAACTTGGAGATGCCTCTATCAAAACCTAGATTTGGACCTGGAAATTACTGCAGTAATGTTGAGTATGTCTAATATTCTTTAACACGCAAGTAGCTTATTTTTTAATATAAATTTATTTAATTGGAGGTTAATTACTTTACAATATTATATTGATTTTGCCATACATCAACATGAATCCACCATGGATGTACACGTGTTCCCCATCCTGAACCCCCCTCCCTCCTCCCTCCCTGCACCATCCCTCTGGGTCGTCTCAGTGCAGCAGCCCCAAGCATCCAGTATCATGCATCGAACCTGGACTGGCGATTCGTTTCACATATGATATTATACATGTTTCAATGCCATTTTCCCAAATCATCCCACCCTCGCCCTCTCCCACAGAGTCCAAAAGACTGTTCTATAACTCTGTGTCTCTTTTGCTGTCTCACATACCCTGTATGCAAGTAGCTTTTTAAAAAAAGGATCTAATTAATTGGTTCATTTATAAAAGCACTGGCTACCTTACCAAAAGAATCAAATGTCTATTAATATCCTCAGTTAATGTAAGAATATATTTTTACTAAATATCATTAAAAAATAATCAAGTCTTATAAAAACAGTCAGTAAAGTTTACCATGCTTCTTTAGTTGAATATAATCTTTCTTAATTTCTGGAAACTTCTTTAAAATGCTACTGATCTTAACCTGGTTTGACCTAACATTTAGTATATATGTATTTATTTTTCTATTTCTATGGATGTAGGTGATTTTCAAGGTTGTGTTGGTCCATAATACTAACACAATTGTAAGCAAACAATTAATTACAAGTGAGAAAATGTTAATGTCCAATCATGTTTTCATTATATAGTAAGAAATATATGTCTGTATAATATTTGATAGGTTCAATTTTGTCATAAAATTATAAAATATAGATATAAACTGTCTACTGAAACATACAATATCTGTCCTAGATTCACTTGAATACCAGAAATTAAGTATACTAAAGTAAATAACTTTGGAATTTTTTTCACTCATTTTTCATATTTTGTTTTAAATGAGACACATTCGTATCATACATATTTAACTGACAACACAATTATGTGCTGAGTTTTCATTTTTAAAATGTTTTTACCTAAGAAATAAGCATGAAGACACACAAGTTTCACTGCTAAATGCAGTTATATTTATCCAAATAACCATATTTAATAAAAGGACACTGTAACTGATTTTAAAATCAAAATTGACTTGTAAAACCCAAAGAATTGTAGTGAAATCAGTCAAGTTGGTTGTACTTAACTGAATTTCTTTTTGTCAGGTCCTTGACATTCACTATTTCTCTTAAAATGTAATACTCTTTTTTGCTTTCTTTATACAAATGCTGTGCATTGTAGTAAAAGCTGCTGCCTCAATACAGATACAGAATCAGTTGTATTTCTAATAATTACATTTTTCTTTGAAATATATTGATCCACAGTAACTCTTAGTCAATATTTCCTGGGTAAAGACGTATCAAATTAAATAGTAGCAGTGAAATTATTTGGATATATGTGTTGTTTTTTTTTTACTTAATTTTACTTTACAATACTGTATTGGTTTTGCCATTTATCAACATGATTCCACCACAGGTGTTTTTTAATGAATATCTCTTTTTAAAAATAATTTTTATTGAACTATAGTAGATTTGCAATATTGTATTAGCTTAAGGTATGCAGCAAAGTGAATCAATTATATATGTATACACTTATATACACTCTTTTTAAAAAACTAATTAATTTATTTTAATTGGAGGCTAATTACTTTACAATATTGTAGTGGTTTTTGCCATGCATTGACATGAATTTAAAATTATTTTCCCATGTAGGTCATTACAGAGTATTGAGTAGAATTCCCTGTGGTATACAGTAGATCCTTGTTAGTTATCTATTTTATTTAGTAGTGTGTATATGTCAATCACAATATCACAATATCCCTTCCCGCTTTCCCCCCTGGTAATTGTAATTTTTTTTTTCTCTCCATCTGTGAATCTATTTCTGTTTTGTAAATAAATTCATCTGTACCATTTTTTTTAGATTCCACGTATAAGTAATATTACATGATATTTTTCTTTCTCTGTGTAAACTACCTCACTCAGTGTAACAATCTCTAGGTCCATCCATGTTGCTGCAAATGGCCTTTTTTCATTACTTGATGACTGAGTAGTATTCCATTGTATACATGTACCACATCTTCTTTGATTATCCATTCCTCTATTGATGGGCATTTAGATTGCTTTTATGTCTTGCCTACTAGTGTGACAATAAATGTTGGGGTACATGTATCTCTCCAAATTATGGTTTTCTCTGACAATGTGCCCAGGAGTGGGATTGCTGGATCATATAGTAATTCTATTTTTAGGTACTTCCAAACTATTCTCCATAATGGTTATACCAGTTTACATTCCCACCACATGTATGAGGGTTCCCTTTTCTCCACACCCTCTCCAGCATTTATTATTTGCAGATTTTTTAATGATGACCATTCTGACTGATATGAGATAGTACCTCGTTATAGTTTTGATTTGCATTTCTCTAATAATTATGTTGAGCATCTTTTCATGTGCTTTTGGGGAAAATATGTCTTTCTTGGGGGAAATGAATGTCTTCTTGAATGTCTTCTTGGGGGCAATAAGTATTTAGATCTTCTACCAATTTTTTGATTGAGTTGTTTGTTTTTTTGATATTGAGCTGCATGAGCTGTTTGTATATTTTGGAGATCAGTCCCTTGGTGGTTATTTCGTTTGCCAGTATTTTCTCCCATTCTATGGATTGTCTTTTCATTTTGTTTATGGTTTGTTTTGTTTTGTTTTTTTGCTATTAAAAAGCATTTAATTAGAACCCATTTGTTTCTTTTTGTTTTTATTTTCATTATTATAGGAGGTGGATCAAAGATATCTCTGTGATTTATGTTGAATAGTGTTCTGCCTATGTTTTCCTTTGAGTTTTGTAGTATCTGGCCTTACATTTAGATCCTTAATCCATTTGAAGTTTTTGTGTGTGTATGCGGTTAGAGAATGTTCTAATTTAATTCTTTTACATGTAGTTGTCCAGTTTTCCCAGCACCACTTATTGAAAAGACTGTGCTCCATTGTACATTCTTGCCTTCTTTGTCATAGGTGGACATACATGTGTGAGTTTCTCTCTGGACTTTCTATACTGTTCCATTGATCTGTATTTCTCTTTTTGTGCCAGTACCAAAATGTTTTGATTACTGTAGTATAGTCTGAAGTCAGAGTGTCTGATTCCTCCAACACCATTCTTTTTTCTCAAGATTGCTCTGGCTATTCAGGGTCTTTCTGTTTCTGTACAAATTGTAAAATTTTTTATTCTAATTCTGTGAAAAATGCCCTTGGTAATTAGATATGGATTGCACTGGATCTGTAGATTGTTCTGGGTAGTATAGTCATTGTCACAATATTGATTCTTCCAATCAAAGAACATGATATATCTCTCCATCTTTTTGTATCTTCTTTGATGTCTTTCAGTTTTCTGAATACAGGTTGTTTGCCTCCTTAGGTAGATTTATTCCTAGGTATTTTATTATTTTTGATGTGATGGTAAAATGGAATTTTCCTTAATTTTTCTTTCTGATCATTCATTGCTAGTGTATTAGAATGCAAGAGGTTTCTATGTATTAATTTTATATCCTGCAACTTTACCAAATTCATGATGAGTTCTAGTAGCTTTCTGGTAACATCTTTAAGATTTTCTATGTCTAGAATCATGTCATCTGCACATAGTGATAGTTTTGCTTCTTCTTTTCCAAGTTGGACTGTTTTTATTTCTTTTCCTTCTCTGATTACCATGACTAGAACTTCCAAAACTATATTGAATAAAAGTGGCAAAGTGGACATCCTTATCTTGTTCTTCATGTTAGGGGAAATCCTTTCAGTTTTTGAACGTCCATTGTTTTTGAAAAATGGCTTGGTATACTTGCAGACCTTTCCATTGTAAATTTAATAATGCTGTTGTAAACATAATACTAAATTTACTAATATTTAATATAAAATTTAAGTAATTTGGATAACATTTTGGTTAAATGTGTATTCTAATTATGGTAGATATTTACAGGGTGAATAATTGATATTCTAAAAGCTTTTTCTTAAAAGTTTTACATCATGCCACTCACAAGTAAAGGCAGAGTGTTCAGTGACTTTGGGTATCATAATGATTGTTTTTGATGAAAAGAATTAGGACCCTCATTTTGACAGGAGAAGATATGTAATTCCCTTTGCTCAGAAGTCTGTGTCCTTCTTTAAGTTAAATCACTTAAAAATTATATTCCCCGTTTATTTTTATTAAGATAGTTGTTTCAAACTAAAGTATAAATGTGTTTTTTTTTGGATTTCCAAACTGATTGCTGCATAGGGTATTAAAATTCTTGCAGTTATTATTCTTTTAACATTTTCAGAAACCTTCCTGAAAGATATATTGAGCCAAACATGTGCAGATGTATTTTCTTTGGGTTCATGAAGCAAATATCAAAGCATTTAGAACATAAATGTAGTCTGAATTCCTGTGGAAATCTTTTTAATGAATTAAGAACTCCCAGGAAAGCTGGAGAATTTTTGTTGTTGTTCTGGTGAAAAACATAGGTTTGGCCTTTGTTACTATATAAAAACCACATACATGACACAAACCAAGTGATCTTACTGTCTACCTGTAGCAATCTTGCTGTGTTGCTGAAGTACACTTTGAGTGGGTTTGCTTTGGTTATTTGAAGTGAGATCTTTGGCGAAGTTAGTTAAATGAGTTGCAGTCTCCTTCCTTGGCCCTGTCAAAATCAAGAGGGCTAATATGAACAAAACTATTTGAAGTGCCTCACCCCAGTGATCTCTTACTCAACTTCAACTTCTTCAGCAAACTGTGGAGACGTTTACTGAATAGAATTTAAGTAAAACTTTTGAAGAGGTGGAGAGAATGAAGCTCTAATATAAAGATATGGAAAAAAAAAAAAGAGTAGCAAAATAAGCATAAGCTTAAACACAGTAATGGCCTACAGAGAGAAAGATATCTTAAATGATGTCAAGGATATTTCATATTAAGGTAGTGAGAAAAATTTCTCAATTCAAGGAAAGTCATAGAATTGCCAACTCAAGAAATTTTCAAGTTGTCTCGAAGATGGGTTTTAGGAATAGTTAAATGAATGAATTTAGTTTCAGTGGTGTTGGGATTCCCTCACAGCCCTTCTGATTCTAGGAATTTATTAATTACTTCTAGTTGCTTCTGTCAATTTAGTTCTACAGTAGGTATGGCAGAAAGTGTAATACAAATCTCCATCATGGACATATCTAAATTGGGCTGTAGGAAATACCTACACATCTGTTTTCATTGTGTAAAAGAATGATTGGACTTCCCTGGTGGTTCAGCTGGTAAAGAATCTGCCTGCAATGCAGGAGACCCCAGTGCAAGTTCAATTCTTGGGTTGGGAAGATTCCCTGGAGAAGGGGATGGCTACTCACTCCAGTATTCTGGCCTGGACAATTCCGTGGACTGTATAGTCCATGGATTCACAAAGAGACACAACTTTCACTTACAAAAGAATGGTTACTAGAAAATATAAAGATATAATTTAACAAATTATGGAAAAATTGTATGTTGATATACTGTAATGCCTTTTAATATACCTATTTATACTTTTAAAGAAATGTGAAATATGTTATACATACAAAATAATGTATGTGCCACAAACAGAAAGTTTTAAAAATAACAAAAATGAACTCCTTTGTATCAGTCATCAGTTTTTGAGAATAGAGCAGTACAATGCCTCCCTTCATAAACACCCTGGGACATGACTACCTGGATCTCAACTCCCGTTTTCCCGTCTGACACAACTAACTTTATGTGTAACTACCATCCTATTTTTGTGTTACTCATTCCTTTCCTCTTTAGTTTTAAAATATCGTATATATTAACTAAAAAATACATAGTTTAATTTTGCTAGTTTTGTTATATAAATGTGTTCATTTGAATATATTCATTCTTCGGTGACCTATTTTTTATTTACTGTTTTTCAGATAATGCTATAATGGTGGCAGCATCAGTATTTATTTGTTTCTATTGCTGTATAGTATTTAATTGCATCAGCATACCACGATTTAATTAACTATTCTACTGTTGATGGACATATGAGCTATTTCAAGGTTTTTTTGCTATTAATATTATTATTCATAACAATGCTGCTAAGACTATGTCTATATTTGTCTCTTCATGTACATATGGCAGTATGTCACCAGGATATGAACTGCTGAGTCTGTGTGCATATTTTGAATTATGTTAGGTAACACTAAATTCTTCTCCGTACATGTTATAACACTTTACATACCAGCAAGCATTTTCAGCCACATATGTAACTGGGCCAGTTGCCTTTGTTTGACCTTTGTACTTTGTTATTTGTCTTAAGCCTCTTGATTCAAAGGAGTATATTGCATATTCTGCATGCAATGCCTTTGCTAGTAATACTGCAAATATCTTCTCTTAGTTTGTGACTTATCTTTTTATTCTCTTTGTGTTACCTATAATCAAAATCAGTTTTTAATTTCATTCTGCTAAAATGTATTGTCCTTTTTCTTTCCAGTTTGAACTTTGAAAATATTTTTAAATTTTGTTTTTACTAGAGTGTATAGCTTAAGTTTCATATCAGTGAAATATTTACCAGAATAAGACTATTTATCTAGAATTGTAACCTGTACTTTTATAAAAATTGTTAGCATACACACATATGTAAAATGTGAGATGGCTTCCCCAGTGGCTCAGTGGTGAAGAATCCACCTGTAATGCAGGAGTTGCAGAAAACAGGTTTGATCCCTGGGTCGGGAAGATCCCCTGGAGTGGGGCTTGGCTACCCACTCCAGTATTCTTGCCTGGAGAATCCCATGGACAAAGGAGCCTGGCAGGCTATAGTCCCTGGGGTCACAAAGAGTCAGACAAGACTGAAGTGACTTGGCACACACACACACACACACACACACACACACACACACACACAATCCCTCTCTCTCTCTTTCTCTCTCTCTCTCTCTATATATATATACATATATGTATATATGCATATATATATACACACACATTTATAAACATACACAGACAGTTGACCTTGAATATCATGGGGAAGGGGCAGTTAGAGGCAATGACCATCTCCAAAGCTTAAACCTTGAGTATAATTTATAGCTGGTCCTTCATGAACATGATTCCCCCCCATTCATGGTTCTACATCAGCAGATTCAGCCAACTGTGGATCGTGTAGTACTATGTTATTTACTTTCAAAAAGTTGCATATAAGTAGATCCACACACTTCACACCCATGTTGTTCAAGGGTCAACTATACATACACACACAGCAAAGTGTCTTTTAAGGTTTTTAGCTTAAATTTTCATTTATCTGCCTTATGCATGAACTGCCTTTTGCTAACTTTATTACTGTAGCCAACTCCTGAAAACACTTCTACCTGGCAGAAGGGGTAGTAGCTGTGGATTTTCAGTTGTTTGCGTTTTCTCTTTGATAGATACTGTGATTTTTTTTCAGCATCAGGAGAGAAACTATGGGATTTTTAACTTTATGAGACATCATCATGCTCATGATTTATTGTTCTTTGGACAATTGATTCCAACTCAAATGTCCCATGAAATAAAATAATACATTCAGTGCAATTTGTTTTAGTAATTATTGTGTGTAGCAATCTTTTGACTGTGCCAATCAAGTTTTACTTTCTAAAAGCTCCTTCCATTAGTGCTAATGTGTTTGGGTCTTTTTTTTTTTTTTTTTTAGTAAATCCAGTAATCATTGGACAGTTGGGGAGGAGGAACAGATTAGAAGATTGTTCATTTGTATTTTCAGAGTGATGAAACAGGATTTTTGTCTTTAATGAACTTTTGTGGGTTGGTTTCTGGCAGAGTGTATTTTTGATTGTTCAAATGCTAAAGCAGTGACTGCAATTCATCCAGAGAAACAAGGAAGGGTAATTGTGATTGGTTAAACACTCAGTATAGGTTAGAGAGTGTTCTGGCCATCTTATCTCAGATATTCTTTATTCATGCATGCATGCATTCAGTCAACAAATATTTTTGAGTACTTTTCTATGTGTCAAGTTCTGTTATAGGAATTAGAATAAAGCAATGAATTAAAAAGAAAAACAATCTTATCTTCTTGGAATTTAAGCAAAAAGTATAATAGATTATTGGCTTAAAGATATGTAAAAGTTAACAAGTTCTTTAAAAAATAGCATATGGTCCTGCTTCTCATATTTTAATTTACATGTGAATCACCTGGAGATTTTGTTACAATGCAGATTATTACAGTTGTTTTTGAGTGGGAGCCTGAGATTCTGCATTTCTACAAGTTCCTGAGTGATGCCAGTGCTGCTAGTTTAGGAACACATTTTGAGTATCTAAGATTGTACAGCAAATGGTGGGTGGAGTGTGGGGATCAAGAATAGAGAATGAAAGGAAGACTAGCTTCAATTTTATTTTCTTTTCTTTTAATTTATTTTGGCCAGGCCACGCAGCGCATGGGATCCTTGTTCCCTGAGTAGGGATTGAACTTGTGACCCGTATATTGGAAGCACAGTCTTAACCACTAAGCTGCCAGGGAAGTCCCTGGTTGCAATTGTAAATATAATGATTAGGATGCATCTTACTGAAAAGGTGATGATTCAGGAAGGATATGAAGAAGGTGAGAGATTTTAGCCATACACTCAATCTATGGAAGTATAGCCAGACAATACAGAAGCCTTAGATGCGAGCATGCTGGCAAGGAGGCCAGTATGGATGGAACGGAATGAACATGTATAGAAGTAGTAGACCGGATTTGAGAGGCAGTGGATGGGGGCTGAACTTGCAGACCATTTATTAGTTCTTTGCCTTTTACTTTGTAATGAGGACCCACTCTGGAGTTCTGGGCAGGGGAGTGGTGTGCTGTAACTTTTGTCTAAAAGATCACTTTAGCTGCTATAGAGACAATAAACTGTTGATGGGCCAGAGTAGAAACAGTGAGACCAGTTAGGCTTCTTCAGAATGTATGCTGGCTCAGACAAAGGTTATAGCAGAAAAGATGATGAGAAGTGGTCATATTTGGAATCCACTTTGAAAGTAGAGGGAGTACTGAGAGGGATTCCCTGGTGGCTCAGATGGTAGAGTCTGCCTACAATGTGGGGGACCTGGATTCTATCTCTGGGTCAGAAAGACCCCCTGGAGAAGGAAATGGCAACTTACTCCAGTACTCTTGCCTGGAAAATCCCATGGACAGAGGAGCCTAGCAGGCTGCAGTCCATGGGGTCACAAAGAGTCAGACACAACTGAGCAACTTCACTTTTACTTTTCACTTTCTTTGAAAGTAGAACCAAATGAACTTTTTGACATGCTAGATGTAAGCTGTGGAAAAAGAGAAAAGAGTCAAGGATGATGACAAGGTTTGAGCCTAAGTTTTTCGAAGGATGGAGTTATTATCAACTGAAGTGGGAAAAAGACTATGTTTCCAGAAGCACGTCAGAATTTCAGTCTGTGTCTCATTGTGTCATTTAGTCCTCCAAGTGGCTAGGTGGAGTCTGGAGGTTGAAATTTGCTGTCTCACAACATTCTCATAATCTTCTGCTGTTAATCCTTTATCCTTGTTTTGGAGTTGGGAAAGTATGATCAGAGAACTTAACTAACTGACTTCACTGACAAATGGGGGAATGGAAACTCAAGAGCGTATCTGTTTAGCTCCAAATGTTAACACTCTTCCACCTGCTTCAGTAGTAAACCAATCAGCACTGGTCACTGCAACTGGTTATGCCTTAACTCAGAGCAAGTCAATAGTATCCTTAGGCAGGGAAATAGAGTTGGCTGTTCATCTTTTTAGCTGGCTTGTTTGCTTACTATAGACAGATTTCTTTAGGGCAATACTTGGCAAGTTTCCCTGTGTTCTAGAGTGCCATGCTCATGTAAATGTGACTCATGTTTTCCTCTATCACTCTTTTCTTTTACAGCTTACTAGGGGAGAGGATAACATATGGTCTGTGATCTAGGGTTCATAGTGAAGAAATCTGTGCTTTCTCAGTTTTAGAAGGGTAGAGAAGCAGGTGGATAATATTGGAGCTTCCCTATCCTCCAGGGAGATGATTATGAAGAATGTTCTGCATGGTTTCTCTGAGGTCTGCCAGCAGGACTGAGCCCCAGTTTCCCAGAGCAGCAACCCACTAATTAATATCATTTATTGACTTTCCTTGGGGCTACCCTGGTAGCTCAGCCAGTAAAGAATCCACCTGCAATGCAGGAGACCCCAGGTTGATTCCTGGGTCAGGAAGTTCCCCTAGAGAAGGGATAGGCTACCCACTCCAGTTTTCTTGGGCTTCCCTTGTGGCTCAGATGGTAAAGAATCTGCCTGCAATTCGGCAGACCTGGGTTTGATCTCTGGGTTGAGAAGACCCCCTGGAGGAGGGCATGGCAACCCACTCCAGTATTCTTGCCTGGAGAATCCCCACGGACAGAGGAGCCTGGTGGGCTACTGTCCATGGGGTCTCAAAGAGTTTGACACAACTGAGCGACTCATCACCCATACACATTGACTTTCCTTATTTCTATCCCCACCTCATCATTCCCATTCTTCACTTCTTCTTGGGATCACCTCCCAAATAGACTGTCTGTACCCAGGAGCATGTCTCTGGATAATGTAAGGCAAGTGATTGTGTAAAATGTGCTTGATTGATCTATCCAGAATAGTTATTTCTGATTTCTACTACAGCACCTGGCAAACAGTCTCAAAAAATATTTGCCAGTCACCAAATGGCTCCAACTTTCCTTAATAATCACTAAGAAATAATAGTAGTTGGTGTTATGGTTATTTTAGGCAAATCCATTTTTAATAGAATAAAAATAAATTCCCTTTTGTCATTCCTGCTGCCAGTCTCATTCCTTTACATACCTTCCCAGAAGCCTTTTTATCAGATTTATGATTTTTAGCTCTATCCATATTATATATTTTCCACATTCCAGTTGATAAAGTTTTCCTATCTTCCCCCCTCTACAGGGTTTGAAACTATTTAGTTCTATTTCTTTTTCTAGTGATTTTCTGTAAATCTTTAAGGAACATATGAATATATATTTTTATGTGTGACTACAAGTAATGAGCTAATATTTTAACAATGTTACCATTAACACACTTCTCTAGTCTCCCCAAAATATAGGCAAGAGCTTACTTTTCCTCCTAGCTGCTCTTGTCTACTTCCATAATTTTTGTGTGGAATTGTTCTTAAGCAAAAGAAAGCTTTATTATTATTTTCTTCATTGGTTCTTATTTAGATTAATGACTTTTCATTTCTTTCATTTTCTTATGGAATCCATTTCTTTCCTCAAATACATATTTTCTTGTTGGTCAAGTGTCTGCTTTAGTCAGTGACTAATAGAGTTAACCTAGGTCTTAACAGTAGGATTTTGCCTTGAAGAGGGAAAAAAGGAGACTATGCAAGGCGATTGTGTCTTAATTTCCTTTGCATATGTTGAATGGTCTATGCATTACCCTCTGACAATGGCTTTATGTTGCTGTGATGTTTGCAATGCAATCCGTGGTATAGTATATATATATATATTTATATTTTAAAAACTGTTGAGAAAATGTACAAACTGCATGTTAAGAGGTGACTCAAAAGAAAGTGTTATCTTAAGCAGTATATTTGGTATGTTAAAATACACGAAGATTTGCTTGTAATTATTTCCCGTATTTCTTATAGCCTCATCCAATATCAGCATAATCAAATACACTGAAATTAATGAAATTAGTTAAATTTTAAAACATAATTCTTCATGTGTTTAGCTTCAGTGGGTAGATAGTATGACTATAATCGTAAATTACTATAGATCATAAAATTACTGTAAACGTAATTTTCAGTGTTTGTAGACTGTAGACCTATTTTTTGACTGGGTCATTTATTTTTCTGGTATTGAGCTACATGAGCTGCTTGTATATTTTTGATATTAATTCTTTGTCAGTTGCTTCATTTTCTATTATTTTCTCCCATTCTGAAGGCTGTCTTTTCACCTTGCTTATAGTTTCCTTCATTGTGCAAAAGCTTTAAAGTTTAATTCGGTCCCATTTGTTTATTTTTGCTTTTATTTCCATTACTCTGGGAGGTGGGTTATAGAAGATCTTGCTGTGATTTACGTCAGAGAGCGTTTTGCCTATGTTTTCCTCTAGGAGTTTTATGTAACTTTTTATTTTATTTTGGAGTAAAGCTGATTAACTGTGCTGTGATAGTTTCAAGTGGACAGCAAAGGGACTCAGCCATACATATACATGTACCCATTCTCCCTCGAACTCTCCTTCCATCTAAACTCATAGAGTCATTTTTAAGTGCTAGGCCAAACTCATTTTCTCCCTGCTCTCTTTGATGCTCATGTGATAGTATACCTAAATTAGTTCTCTAGTTACTAATTTTATACATCGCTTCTACTTCTTTATTAATACCTCAGTCCTCCTGTTAGCATTCCTACCAAAGAGTTATCAGAAAATTTCAGTGACTACAAATATATATTATATATATATATATTCCTCACACTGCTAGATTTCCACTCTTAAACCTTTCAGATCACCTTTACACTCCACTTTTATCTTGCTGCTTTACATGAGGTGATCCTGGCTCTTAGCTTGTTGCATGGTAGATGAAACCTCTGGTACTTCTAGGACCCCCAAAGTTCAACCCAGTTCATCAAATCATAGGCCATGTTTTGGCTCCCCATAACAGTTGAAATTCTCCTATATATTCCTCAAAGCCAAATAATGGGAAAGAAGGGACAATGCACTTTTTTTCTCTTCTCAAGACATCTTTAATCCTTTCTGGTTTCTCTTTCCAATTACCTCAAGTTTACTTTTTTCCTGTGATCTTTCGTGTGTTGTCTCTATGTTATTCCCTCTTGGAGAAAGCACTGGCCAGGCTGATGGTTTGTTAGTATCACCTCTGTCTGATTATAGCTTTGTTACACATGTGCAACAGAACTGCATGTCCTTTAAGAGGCCATTACAACATTTATCAGCCTTTGTGGATTTTAGACTAATTTGACCATTCATTTAGACTTGAAGTCCATGCCATGGGCAATCCAAAACCACCACCATGACAAATTAATGCTCTGTCACAGGCATCGGTGTTGTCTCTATATCCCAAGACCCTCAGAGCATTGTTAAAACATGGCAATGCTAAATGTTAATTTTTATTGCCCAATGGAGTTAATCACACATATCCATGAAGAGTCAATTTTCAATTAAAGTTCTCTGTTCACTATTTATAATTCCCTAAGAGAAACCAGTCATACTGAAAAAGAATCAGAGCCTGTTATAATTCTTACTCTCCATTTTCAAGAAAACATGTACTTATTGTATTGGATTTCTGGCATCTAGTGTTGTAGAAATATGAATTCCATTCTAAGTGTCATAAAGACTCCCATCACCAAAATGAACAATGAAGTTTTAACTTCTCATGCAAACATATTTAGTAGTTCTCAAAATTTAAGTTTATACTGCAGGTCCTTATATTGACAAAGTTTTAGAATCTGGTAAGCTTAGTTCAGAAAATGATTTTTTTTTTTTTAAATATTGGAGGCTATTTTTAGCTAGTCATTAAAATACCTAATTCATACTAAAGCTTGTTAAAAACAACCACTTCTCATGTTTATACTATTATACTATTGGGACTTTGAAGCCAGTTCTCTAATACACATTCCAATTACTGATTTTTATGTTATATTCTTATTCTATTTTCATCTGAAAGGAATTTATGACTTCATAATATTTTGTTTTGGCATCACAGTTAAAACTTTAAGTCCACTAAAAATTGCATTTTGAGTAACAGTAAAGAGATAATAGGGCTTCCCAGGTGGCTCAGTAGTAAAGACTCCATCTGCCAAGCAAGCAACTCAGGTTTGATCCCTGTGTCAGGAAGATCCTCTGGTGGAGCAAATGGCAACCCACACAGTATTTTTGCCCGGGAAATTCCATGGACAGAGGAACCTGGTGGACTACAGTGCATGGGGGTTGCAAAAGAGTCATTCACTACTTAGCAACTAGGCAACAACAACAAAAGAGAACTCATTGTGACCCCATGAACTGTAGCCTCCCAGGCTCCTCTGTCCATGGAATTCTCCAGGCAAGAATACTGGAGTGGGTAACCATTCCCTTCTCCAGGGGATCTTCCCGACCCATGGATTGAAACCAGGTCTTCTGCACTGCTGGATGAAGCACAAGCTGCAATCAAGGTTGCTGGGAGAAATATAAATATCTTAAGGTATGCAGATGACACCACCCTTATGGCAGAAAGTGAAGAGGAACTAAAGAGCCTCTTGATGAAAGTGAAAGAGGAGAGTGAAAAAGTTGGCTTAAAGCTCAACATTCAAAAAACTAAGATCATGGCATCCGGTCCCATCACTTCATGGCAGATAGATGGGGAAACAGTGGAAACAGTGTCAGACTTTATTTTTCTGGGCTCCAAAATCACTGCAGATGGTGATTGCAGCCATGAAATTAAAAGACGCTTACTCCTTGGAAGGAAAGTTATGACCAACCTAGATAGTATATTAAAAAGCAGAGACAATACATTGTCAACAAAGGTCCAGCTAGTCAAGGCTATGGTTTTTCCTGTGGTCATGTATGGATGTGAGAGTTGGACTATAAAGAAAGCTGAGCGCCGAATAATTGATGCTTTGGAACTATGATGTTGGAGAAGACTCTTGAGAGTCCCTTGGACTTCAAGAAGATCAAACCAGCCAATCCTAAAGGACATAAGTCCTGAATACTCAATGGAAGGACTGATGTTGAAGCTGAAACTCCAATACTTTGGCCACCTGATGCGAAGAACTGACTCATTTGAAAAAACCCTGATGCTGGGAAAGATTGAAGGCAGGAGGAGAAGGGGATGACAGATGATGAGATGGTTGGATGGCATCACCGACTCAATGGACGTGAGTTTAAGCAAGCTCAGGGAGTTGGTGATGGACAGGGAGGCCTAGCATGCTGCGGTTCACGAGGTCGCAAAGAGTCAGACCCGACTGAGTGACTGATCAGAACTCCTGCACTGCAGGCAGATTCTTCATAGTCTGAGGCACCAAGGAAGCCAATATGGTATATAGTCTTCTGAAAACACAAGTTCAATAATTTCTTTTTTAATGAGACAAGGTTTTAGTAATTCAACATATGATATTTAATTTTTTTTTTCAAACTTTGTTTTACCATTGAATCTGTCTGTCAGTGTTAAATCTAATGAAGAAAATATCTTCCCATATTTCTTCTAGTTTCAAGAGCGCTATCCACATTCCTGAGGATTTCACTGTATCTGAAAAAATGTGAGAAGGTATAAACAACTCTGAGGCAAAAGCATTTGAATTTGATTAATGTTTTCAAAATTTAACAAGTCATTCAGGCTAACTTTGAAAATGAAATTAATTTCTAAATAGTAAAATGATAAAACAATTTATTATCACTAAGAATATTAGACCATCTTTAATTAAGTCTTTTATAAAAACATTAAATGTAGCTTTCATGGATCATATCACTTTTAAGGTGACACTGTCTCCTATGTGTTAGATAATAAAGAAAGATAATCTTGAGAAAGATTAATGTACAACAGAGTACATCATGTTTGAAACTAAGTTTTAAATTATGTGACCAACACTGTTATCTTTAGACTGGACCTGAATGTATTTTTCTCAACCATTAGTTAAGTTACATGTGTTTCTAACATTCTACTTATTTTCCTTTGACAGTTTAATTTACTAGCTTCTCTGTTTTCTCCCAACTGTGCATGTTGTAAAGAATAGTTATTCTTTATTTCTTTGGTAAATTTGTTTCAAATCTACCCGTGGGAGGAAAATACTCCCTAACATGTCTCCATTTCTTTCAGCATTTGTTCATATCCTATTTCACCCAGGAATAGTGTCTTTTATTTATGTCTCTTATCTAGTTGAAAACAAAGATGAGTCTGCAAGAAGAGAACAAAGAGAACAAAGACACATTAACAATAATACCTTATAATCTATTTTGATGATGAAGTTGCCATTAAAATGTGTAGTTTCCTGAATGTTTCCGAATATACATTTCAGGACAATGCTGTAAATATATTTTTCTCTCATTTAAGTTTAATTTTTGCATACTTGAAGTATCTGCTCTTATGTGTATTATTTATTTTTAATTAGAGTATAATTGCTTTACAATGTTGTGTTAGTTTCTGCTGTATAGCAAAGTGACTCAACTATACGTATACATATACGCCTCCCTCTTGAGTCTCCCTCCCCACCCCTGCGATGCCACCTGTTTAGGTCACGATGGAACTGCTGAGCTGAGCTCCCTGTGCTCTATAGCAGGTCTCTACCAGCTATTTTATACACAGTACTGTATATATGTCAGTGCTACCCTCTCCTTCCCATCCTGTATCCACAAGTCGAATATTCTTAAAAAATTTCCCAAGTCACACTTATGTAAGCTAAGCAAACCATGCAATAGATTAAAAAATCATTATTTTACAAGCCCTCTTCATTACATAACAAAAGATGTATCTCTTTGTGTATTTGTGTGTGTGTGTATGTATGTATGTTTGTATTTGAGTGTATGTATATGTGTCTGGGGGCTTGCCAGGTGGCTCCGAGGTAAAGATTCCACCTGCAATGCAGGAGATGCAAATTCAGTCCCTGAGTCTGCAAGAAGGAAATGACAACCCACTCCAGTATTCTTGCCTAGGAAATCCTGTGGACAGAGGAGCCTGACAAGCTATAGTCACAAAGAGTCAGGCATGACTTAACTAAACAACAATATGTATCTGTATATTTATTAGACACATATTTATGCAAAGAGCTGACTCATTTGAAAAGACCTTGATGCTGGGAAAGATTGAGGGCAGGAGGAAAAGGGGATGACAGAGGATGAGATGGTTGGATGCCATCACCGACACAATGGACATGGGTTTGGGTGGAATCCGGGAGTTGGTGAAGGACAGGGAGGCCTGGCGTGCTGCGGTTCATGGGGTCACAAAGAGTCAGACATGACTGAGCGACTGAACTGAACTGATTTATTAAATTTCTAGAGACATATGTACAATAGATTTTAATCTTTGATATAAATTATATATAATTACAGTGATACATACATCTGCATGTCAACTTAAGTATTTTAATCACAAGATTTCTATGTGATTTGTTTCTAAAGTTCCCTTTTTTCTGGCCATAGTAAATTTTCTATACTTTGACAAGAGCTTTTGTTTATTATCACTAGAAATACTTTTCTTGGACTTGGTTGTTAATTAACTGTCATTTTTGTACAGGTTGTAAAAGAAAAATGAAAAGAGTACATGAGCAAACCAGATTTCACACACTATTGATTGCTATAGTGTCTTCAGATTTCAAAAATATGTATTGAAATTCTTATCCTATTTAATTTCATCAGAAGCACGACATTAATCTTTGGTTCATTACACTAGAGCACTGTATAGAAACTGTTTAATATTGGATGAGAATATATTAATATAGATTTTAAAGTGGTCATTAAAAGCAGATTTCTGCTTTTCAATTTGTGTATTTTCTATGAAGACTATCATTGTGATTGTAGCTGGCTTCGTGTACATTTACAAAGCTTCCATTTTAAATGTAGAAACAGAAAACTCTGAGAGAAATCATAGCAGCAGTGTTTCACCTTTAGCCACTATTATAAATGGACAAATGACATAACTGCCTTTAGATTTTTTTTAAATAAACAAAGCAAGGAGGACATATGCATCTAAATCATTAGGGTCATCTCAAAGAAGCCACACTTCTTGATTTCCGTGATTCATTAGCCCAAATACAATACAATTTCCCGTTTTAAAATTGCTTTCACTGGCTAGTTTATGGACCAGAAAATAAAGATTCATTTCTTTATAGTTAAAACCTCATATCTGGCCAAAAGTTATATTGCCCAGCATACAACTTAAACTCTTATTGAATCTGATTCTCAATGAATTTTGTTTCTGAAGTTCAAAGCAGTTCTTAGAAGAGTGAAGACTTTCAACTACTGAGACTATTGAGAAGGCTGAGCTATAAGATTTAAACATTCAATAGTTACAAATGCCATCACTACTTTTTATTTCCAAAGAAGGTGAGAGGTAGGCAGCTTTCATCAGAAATCCCCAGAAGTTCTAGGGAATGCAGATCCTGTTCAGAAAGTCATCAGAACTAGAGGCAGAGTGCCATGACACAGATTGTGAAGTCCCTAAACTTTAAAACTTATTGTAAGAATATAACAGCTCATTTGAGCAGATAGATAAACTTTTTGCCTTGCAGGACAGAGGAAGCACTGCAATCCCAAGCTCCAAGTCCCAGCAGGTTGGAGCTAAACACTGGCGCTCAACTAGCTCAACTAAACATTGGCGCTTTAGAAATCCCCTGTTACTGTAAATGTGACTTGGGCCATTAAGGTGAAACAAGAAACTCCATAGGGAGCTTGGAGCTGGAGGAAAGATGTAGGTAAAGGAAATGGGATGGAATGGTTGAAACAAGGGTCTGTTTAGACAGTTGGCTGGTGGCTTGTTTCACTGTTAGTCCAGACAGAAAGCCCTGACACCTTAGCTGAGGATAGTCATTATTTCACTGCCAAGGATCAGCAGGGATGACATACTTTCATGTGCCAGATGTGTTAACATCGTCTGTACCACAGATGGTGGAAATCTGCAATCTGAGCAGGGAAGAGAGTTGAGAGTGTCCCTTTATAAAGCATGTAAGTGCTGCATGTAAAGAAATCTAATAAATAAGAGAAATGCTAAAAATAGGTAACTAATGAGGACCTACAGTTATAGCACAGGGAACTCTACTCAGTGGTCTGGGGTAACCTAAATTGAAAGGGAATCCAAAAACAGAGGGGATAGATGTATCATGTAGCTGATTCACTTTGCTGTACAGCAGCAACTAATACAACATTGTAAAGAAACTACACTCCAGTAAAAATGAATTTTAAAAATAAATTTAAAAGAGATATCAAATAATCTTCACAGAGTGAGGCGAAAGAAAAAGTGATATAAATGAGACCAGTGACAAGGGAAATAAAAGTTGAATTTGTTTATATATATATGCATCATTGTTTGCAATTAAGAGTTCAGCGAACTCTCCATCAGCATGTCTTCATCATATCATTGAGGATTTAAAATATATCTAGAGATAATTCAAAAAAATATATAATTGAATAAACTCCAATATCACATTTTGAAAATAATCCAGTATGACCAAGTAGGATTGCAAGAATGTTTTAATATTGGAAAACCAATTAATATAACTCACCATAGTAATAGGTCCAAGAAAAAAATGTGCATTTACTTCACAGATGCCAGAGATAAATCAATTAGAGGCATATGATTTAGAAAAGAAGAAGTAAATCTCCAACTTGCAGATGGCGTAATAGTATAGCTGGAAAATTATAGAGAATAAATGGTATTACTAACTCAGTCAATAAAATGTTTCAACAAGTTGGCAATATGTAAAATTGACAAGTAAAAATTGATACTATATGCAAAAAATAAGAGTTGAAAAAATGTTTAGACTCTACTGAATTATAAAATCACATTATAAAAGCAACAAAAAAGATAAAATAGGAATAAGCTTAACAGAAATGTGTGATACCTATAGATCACATACCTATGGATTCCTTTTGAAAGACTAAAAAGTAGACTTTAACAAAAAGACCATCCCTTGTTCTTTCACAGGATTTCTCAACATCATTAACACGTGTTCTCCCTAAATTATTTTATAGATCTAGTGTGATCTCAATAAAAATAACAATACTCTGTTCTATGAGCAACACAAATTCAAACTAAGCTTTATATGGAAAAATAGGTGCAAGAAATAGCTGGGAGAGCACTAAAGAGGAAAAGCTATGAGAAGGACTTGCCCTGCAAGGTATTAGAACATGCTACAGTGCCTCAGTAATTAAATTTCATGGCACATGAATAGACAGACCAATGGAACAAAATCTAAAGTCCAAAAATAGACCCAAATACATATGGAATTGTAATATATAATAAAGTTAGCATCTCAAATCACTGAGATAAAAGTGAATTTAATAGTAAATAGCGTTCATAAAAAGAAGTAATTAGATTTCTTTCTTAATCCATGCATAAGAATAAACACTAAATAAATCAGGAAGCTAAATGTATAAAATAAATGTATACAAGTACTAGAATAAAATGTTGAAGAATTCCTTTATATCCTGAGTATAGGGAAAGACATTCTAATTTTGACTTAAAACATTGAGATGCCACAAATTTAAACATTAATAGATTTTTGACTATACATGATAGAAAACTTTTACAAGGAAAAATCAAAAGACAAATGAAAATTGGGGAAAAATTATCTAATATATATCACATAGGTTTAATATTCCTAATATGTAAAGAACGTTTACATCTTAAATGAGAAAAAAAAGTCCTATTAAGATACATAAAACATTAACAATTTACCAAAAGTATTAAAATGATCCTTGAAGTGAAAGTCGGTCATTTGTGTCTGACTCTTTGTGACCCCATGGACTATACAGTCCATGAAGTTATCCAGGCCAAAATGCTGGAGTGGGTAGCTTTTCCCTTCTCCAGGGGATCTTCCCAACCCAGGGATCGAACCCAGGTCTCCTGCACTGCAGGCGGATACTTTACCAGCTGAGCCACCAGGGAAGCCCCAAAATGATCCTCAGTCATATGAAAATGATTGCTTTCAGTAACAGTAAGGAAAATGCAAGTAAAAACTGTAATGAGGTATTGTTCTCAGCCATCAGATTTGCAAAAATTTGAAAGCTTGACAGTATACTCTGTTCAGGAAGTACTCTCGTACATTGTTGTTAGAATTGCGAAACTGTTCACAACAAAAAGAAGGGAAATTGGCAATTTCTCATAAAAGTAGATGCGTGATTACACTTTGACCTAGCAGTCTCATTTCTAGGAATTAACCTGAAGATACACCTATAAAACAGACATACATATGCAAAGAGTTCTTCATTGCAGTATTACTTTAAACTGCAAAATATTGGAACCTCCCTAAATAGCCAAACACAGGATATTAGTTGAATAAATTATAGTGCATGCACACAATAAAGCTGTAGGCAGGTATAAAATAATGAGGGTATATTGATTGACTCTTACATCAGTAATTTCTCAGGGAAAGAAAGTTTCTCTTGTATGCTGCTTTTGTGTAAAAAAATAAAGAAGATGAGAAACTGGACATCGCCTTATGCACATATTCCCTGTGTGGTACAATATATCCTTGTAGCTTATTTATTTTTTACCTAGTAGTTTGTACCTCTTAACTGTCTACCCCTATTTTGTCCCTCTCCCTTCCCTGTACCCATTGCTAACCACTAGTTTGTTTTCTGTATCTGTTTCCATTTTGTTATATTCATTTGTTTTATTTCTTAGACTCCACATATGAGTGATAACATACATTATTTGTTTTTCTCTGACTTATTTCACTAGGCCTAGTAACCTCCGGATCCACCCATATTTTTGCAGATGGCAAAATTTTATTCTTTTTTTATGGCTGAGTAGTTGAGAGAGAGATCACACACATGTGTGTGTGTGTATGTATCACATCTTTATCAGTTCATCTGTTGATGAACAGTTGAATTGCTTCCACATCTTAATTGTTGTAAATAATGCTGCTATGAACATCGGGGTGCATGTATCTTTTCTAATTGCTCAATGTATACCTATGAGTGGAATTGCTGGATCACATGGTGGTTCTAATTTTAGTTTTTGAGGAACCTCCATACTGTCTTCCACACTAACTGTTACATCTGCATTCTGACCAACAGTGTCCCAGGCTTCCCTTTGCCCCACATTCTTGCCAACATTTGTTATCTGTGGTCTTTTTGATCATGGCCATTCTGACAGGTGTGAGGTGGTATTCTCATTGTGTGATTTTTATTTTGCTTGTCTCTGATGATTAGTGGTGTTGAGCATCTTTTCATGTGCCTGTTGTCCATCTTCTTTGGAAAAATGTCTGTTCAGGTCTTCTGCCCGTTCTTTTTTAATTGGGTCAGTTGTTTATTGATGTTGAGTTGTATGTGCTATTTTTATATTTTGAGTATTAACCCCCTATCACTCATATCATATGCAAATAATTTCTCCACTTCAACAGATTGTCCTTTTGTTTTATCAATGGCTTCCTTTGCTGTTAAAAAGCTTTTAAGTTTAATTAGATCCCATTTGTTTATTTTTGCATTTGTTTCCTTTGTCTTAGGATACAGATCCAAAAAAAATATTGCTACAATTTATGTCAAAGAGTGTTCTGCCTATGTTCTCTTCTAGGAGTTTTATGGTCTTACATTTAGATCTTTTATCCATTTTGAGTTTACTACTGTTTATGGTATGAGAAAACATTCTAATTCTATTGTTTCATGTAGCTGTCCAGTTTTCCCAGCACCACTTATTGAAGAGACTGTCTTTTCTCCATTATATATTCTTTCCTATTTTGTCATAAATTAACTGACCATAAGTTTATAGTTTTCTTCCTGCACTTTCTATCCTGTTCTATTGTTCAGTATGTCCATTTTTGTACCAGTATCTTGCTGTTTCAATGACTGTAGCTTTGTAGTGTTATCTGAAGTCAGAGATTGTGATGTCTCCAGCTCTATTCTTTGTTTTCAAGATTATTTTGGCTTCGGGGGTCTTTTGTGTTTACATGTAAATTCTAAAATTGTTTGTGAGAAGGGCCATTAATATTTTGATAAGGATTGCATTGAATCTGTAGATTGTATAGGCTAAGTGGTGACCAGAATTTCTTCTAATTTACTGTCACTGAATAAATTGTTTTGAATTTGGTCCCCCCATAAAAAGACCCTAGATCCTGGGACAAAGATTCAAGAACAAGTAGTTTATTTAGGAAGGGATACTAGAAAATTAATAGATAAGGGCAGATGAGATAGGGAGGGTTTTGTTATTGTTGTTCAGACGCTAAGTCATGCCCAACTCTTTGCGACCCCATGGACTGAAGTCCACCAGGCTCCTCTATCCATGGAAGTTCCCAGGAAAGAATACTGGATTGTCATTTCCTTCTCCAGGGGATCTTCCCAACCCATGGATTGAACCCACATCTCCTGCATTGCAGGCGGATTCTTTACTACTGAGCCACCTTTGAAGTCCCAAGATAAGAAAGGGAAGGCATTTAATAGAGGGTGTGTTATTGACCAAGTTACCACTGGGGGACTTGAGCTTTATCCCTTTGGGAAACTCTGGACAACAATGTAATACACACGAGAGTTATCCTGCCCGAGGAGGGAAGGGGATGAATTGCCTATACTCTGACTCTCAGACATTGATTGAAAGCTGCTGGAGCATGTGAATTAATTCTTGGTACTTTCAGACTGCCCCAGTGCTCCACCAGATTCCCCTAAGCAACCAGTTACAAGAGCTGATATTTGGGAGATAAGACTGCATGTGTGAAAAATGATGAACACCAAGGGGTTACTGGTGAGTGCCTCCGATGAAGTAGAAAGCGGCTGAATCAGTCCCCCTGGTATTTCAGCCAGCATTCCAAGTCACTGCAGCCATAATCATGATGAGGTCTTTACCTTAACTCTGTTTCCAGGGTCTGACAGATCGGAAGTAATTATTATCTCTTCCATTTACTAGCTCAACAACCTTAGATAAATTATTTGTTCAAAACTTTGGTTTCCTCATCTGTAAAATAGGGACGATAATAGTAAATCATCATAGAATTTCTTTAGGTGTAGCAAAATCTTGCTTTTGAAATCTTAGTCCTAGAAAATGATTGAAAGTATGACACTGAAACTCACTCAGTTGTGTCCGACTCTTTCACAACCCCATGGACTATACATTCCATGGAATTCTCTAGGGCAGAATACTGGAGTGGGTAGCCTTTCTCTTCTCCAGAGGATCTTCCCAACCCAGGGATCGAACCCAGGTCTCCTGCATTGCAGGAGGATTCTTTACCAGCTGAGCCACTAGAGGAGTCAGAAAATGATTACTGACTGTTAATTTTATTTGTATCCTTTATAGCTGTTATTACTTTTCATTTTTAGTCAGTTTATTAGAAATAATTGTTCTTATCTTGAAGTATAAGATGCACCCCAACCTGTTATTAATGTGTATCTTGGCTTCAACAAATGTGACATTTTTATAACCATTGAAGACTCACGACTATAGGGACTCCTCTTTGCCATCTATTCTTGAAAATGACAATCAGTTACTTAAGAAAGTGACACTGAAAAAAATACAAAGGAAAGTCAGAGAGATTGGAACCAAATAATGAAGCTCAAACAACCATCAAAAATATAAGTTGTGAGTGACACATAAAGGGAAGAAAAATAAACATTATGAGGACTGGACTAGCCATGTGCATTATGCTTTGGATGTATTTATGGAATAGCCATAGTTTAACTGGTTAACTGCATGAACTAGATTGGACTGGGTATAGAAAACCATCTATTCTTTCTACACTGCACCTTCGAAACTGCCGTCATGTGTTATCCTTTCCCCACCCATGAATGAAACCTCAGGACAATGCTATAGTTTACCAGTCTCAGAGTGTATTAGTTTCCTAAGGCTGCCATGATGAAATACCACAAGATAGGTGGCTTGCAAGAATAGAATTTTGTTCTTTCATAGTTCTGGAAGCTAGAAGTTCAAGATCAAGGTGTTGACAGACCTTTGCTTTCTCTGAAGTCTCTAGAAGATGTTCCTTCCTTGCTTCTTCCTAACTTCTTATGCCTACTTCTCTATAATGTCTACTCTCATCTTCATGTAGTGTTCTCTCTGTGCTTCTGTAGCTTCACAAGGCCATTATTTTATTGCATGTACTGGTCATATTGAGTTAGGGGCTCACCCACTCCATTATGACCTCATCTCAACTTAATTATATCTCAAAAAACCCTATTTCCCAGTCAGGTCACACTCTGAGGTTGTGAAGGGCTTCGACATATCATTTTGGGGGGAATATATTTCAACCCATAGCAAACAGAGTTATAATCTAGCCTCATCAGTAATAAAATCCCTGTATCTCCTCCATTCTAAACAATTTCCCCTCCTCTTCAGGACTTCTTTATGCCTGAAAGCCTACATATTGGGTTGAGCATGACCTGAATGGTGCTGACTCTTTCAAGGCTTGAGCAGGTAGATAGGGTAAAGGTGCTGATGTTGGAAGGAGAGGAGAGAGGAAAGGAGGGAGAAACCTCTTCTTTTGACTGGTAGAATTATTTTGGCTCTGGTGTCCCCTGGGGCAGTAGATTGCAAATTCTGATTCTTCTTCTTATTCTCATTAGATTGTTTTTATGCTTCTTCAGAAACTCACTTACCCTGAATTCTAAGTATCTCTCACTTAAAGATTAATTTATATGTACAGTGTCTCTATCACAATCAAATCTTCAGTCCCTTGGTATCTCATTCTCAGTTGGGATCTCTATACCCTCCAGGTAATCATGTTGGGTGGAATCTCTCTTGAAATGAACTCAGCATCCTTCCCCAAGTTTGACAGTGGCCCCACAATAAACCGGTGAATCCTTGTCCCAAGAAGCTGGAACTATTTCCTCAGACATCAACTAGTAAAACTCCAGCCTCAGACACTGTCTTTGAATTTTTAAGAGTGAGTTAGATATTAGTCCCTATAGTCATCAGTCTCCAGAGGATATATTTTAAGCTCTCCAAATCAAAGTTTTCTCTTATAGGGGTTCTCTCACTAAGCTTGTAGTGAAGTGAAGCACACCTCTTCCTTATTCCTTTGGAAGGGGTGAGCAAAGAAAGAGAACAGATTTTCTGTCTTGCAAAATCACAGCATGCTAACAATTCCCTCCAAAGAAAGCCACACTGCAGGATATTATGATTTGCCCAAAGATTTCTTGTATGCATGCTAAGTCTCTTCAGATGTGTCCAACTCTTTGTGACCCTAATGACTGTAGCCCGCCAAGCTTCTCTGTCCGTGGGATTCTCCAGGCAAGAATACTAGAGTGGGTTGCCAAGTTAAATAGGAGCCTAATCAAAACCTGGAAGAACTTGTTAGAATCTGTATTTTAATACTTTCTAATATGTATTTTACTAAAGTGTTCTACTGAAATACAATTCACACAGCATACCTTTTACCCACTTAAAGTACACAATTCAATCTTTTTTAGTATGTTCACAGTGTTTCACAAAGATCAGTTCAGTTCAGTTGCTCAGTCGTGTCCGACTCTGCGACCCCATGGACTGCAGCACTCCAGGCTTCCCTGATTCACACAGCACACATTTTACTCAAAGTATACAATTCAATCCTTTTTAGTATATTCACAGTGTTTTGCAAAGATCACACAACATAATTTTAGAATAAAAACCCTGTACCCATTAGCTGTCATTACCCATTTCTCTCTCCTTCCAGCCCAAAGCAAACATTAATCTATTTTCTGTCTCTGTAGATTTGCCTATTTTGGACATTTCACATAAATAGAATCATATAATATCTGGTCTTTTCTGACTGGCTTCTTAGCACAATGTTTTTAATAGTCATACATTAATGTGTAGCATGTGTCAGTATTTTATTTCATTTCCAAATAATATCCCATTGCATGCAAGTATCACATTTCATTGATGTGTTCATCAGTTGATAGGTATTTGAGTTGTTTCTACATTTTTACTATTATAAGTAATGCTGCTGTGAAAGTTTGTGTACAGTTTTTATGTGGATACCTATTATCATTTCCTCCTAGGTAGAATTTCTCCATTATATGGTAACTTTATGTTTAACATTTGAGGGACTGCCATGCTGTTTACGTGATTATGTCACTTTACATTTTGACTGCCTCTCCATATTCTTACCAGCACTAGTTTTTGTCTGTCTTTTCTATTGTAGCTATTTTAGTGGGTGGGAAGTAATTGTTTCATATCATCTCACCATATTTTTGTAGGTGTTCTATTGCTCTTTCTTTAGGATGACTAAATAGTTTGTACTTGCTATATTTTTTCTCAGAATTATTAGTCCTCTGCTAAATCTTTAAAATGACAAGGAAAAAATGGTAATATTTAGCACTCAGTTAAAATGTCAGTTTCCACAGCAATCAGATAAGAAAAAGAAATAAAAGGTCTCCAGCTTGGAAGGAGAGAAGTAAATCTGTCACTACTTGTAGATAACATGATGCTTTACATAGAAAACTCTGAAGTCTCAACCCTAAAATTACTAACTAGTAAATGAATTCAGTGAGGTTACAGGATATAAGGTTAATACACAGAAATCTGTTGTTACTATACAATAATAATCAAATATCAGAAAGAAGAAGTAAAAAACCAATCTTGTGTAAAGTCACACCAAAAAGAATAAATAAACTTGGTAAAAGACCTATACTCTGAAAACTATGAAAAATTGATGAAAGAAATTGAAGGTGATGCAGAGAAATGGAAAGCTATCCTGTGTTCTTGGATTGGAAGACATGCTATTTTTTAAATGACCATACAATCAAAGTAGTCTACAGATGTAATGCAATCCCTATCAAAATACCCATGAAATTTTTCGTAAAACTAGAACAAATAATCTTAAAATTCACATGGAACTATAAAAGTCCCCAAAATGCCAAAGCAGTTTTGAGGAAAAAAAGAAGCTGGAAAAAGAATCCTCCCAGACAATATTATATGTCAAAGCTACAGTCATTAAAACAGCATGATGCTCATTTGAAAACAGAAACATCGGTCAATGGGACAAAATAAAGTGCCCAGAAATAAAGTCACCCACTTATGGTCAGTTAATCTACAACAAAAGAGGCAAGAATATGTAATGAAGAAAAGATAGTCTATTTAATAAATGATGCTGGGAAAACTGGACAGCTCTATGTGAAAGAATGAAATTAGAACATTTTCTCAAACCATATGCAAAGATAAACTCAGAATGGGTTAAACACGTAAATATAAGACCAAAACCCATAAAATTCCTAGAAGAAAACATATGCAGAACACTCATCAACATAAACTATAGCAATATTTCTCTGGATTCAGCTCCTGAGGCAAAGGAAACAAATGAGATCTAATTAAACCTAAAAGCTTTTGCACAGCAAAGGAAACTGTTGACAAAATGGAAAGAAAGCCTATGGAAAGTATGGAAATATTTGCAAATGATGTAACCAACAAATATATAAATAGTTCATACAACTCTATCAGAAAGAAAACCAACCCAATCAAAAAATTGGTAGAAGATCTGTATAGACATTTCTCCAAAAAGACATACAAATGGCTATAAGCACATGAAAATGTTCAACAATCACCAATTACCAGAGAAATAAAAATTAACACAAGGTATCACCTTACACCTGTCAGAAGGACTGTCATGAAAAAGTCTACAGATAACAAATGTTGGCAAGGATGTGGAGAAAAGGGAATCCTCTTACACTGTTAGTGAGAATGTAAATTGATGCAACCACTATGGAAACCAGTATGGAGGTTTCTCAAAAACCTAAAAGTAGAATCACCATATTATCCAGCAGTTCCACTGCTGGGTATATATACAGAAAAAACCAAAAACACAAATTCAAAAGTACATGCTCCTCGAAGTTCATGGCAGCATTTACACAGCCAAGGCATGGAAGCAATCGAAGTGCCCTTAAACTGACAACTGGATAAAGACAATGTGGTATATTTATACAGTGGAATATTTCTCAGCATTAGAAAAGAATAAAATACTGTCATTTGCAGCAACATGGGTTGGCATAGAGAATATTATGCTAAGTGAAATATGTCAGAGAAAGACATATACTGTATGATATCACTTATTTGTATAGTTTAAAAATTAATATAAATGAATATATATGTAAAATGGAAACAGATTCACAGAAATAGAAAGTGAACTTCTGGTTTCCAAAGGAGAAAGGGATGTTTGTAACAAGCATTGCTCTACATATATGTTACATACATTAACTTCCTTGATTCATATGAGAACATTACTAAATAGATATTATTATTCTCAGTTCTCAGATGAGCAAAAATCCCTAGATGACAAGATTAATCTCTCCTGTTCACAAGTAGGGGGAAGAGAAGATTGAGAGTATATTAAAAATAGCTAATGCATAAAAATCTGCAAAGGTGAAGAGCAATTATTTTGCTTATCTCTGCCCAGATCCTCTCAGATCTGTTTTGAATATTTTTGTAGTCTGTCTTTTCCCAAATTTCTGTGCTTTCATGCTCACTATCCAGTTCTTGTTCGAGGATTGTTCTCAGGCTACTACTGGAGCCTATCTCCTTACCTACTCCCAAGTGGGATAGCTTAAAGACATTGAATTTTCCCTGAAGTTTTAGAAATTTCCCTAGTGATAAAACCCTTTCCTGTCCTGCTTTACTCACTGGCTTGCCCTGAAAGTGTTTATTAATTTTTTTAATGAATCAGTTATATACAAACCCTCATCTCAGAGTTGGCTTCTTTGCATGGAGAGGTGTAGGGAAGGAGAATTTTTTTTTTTCTGGAAGGAGAATTTTGAGACACATTTGAATAGAACTTGTGTGAGGAAGAAAATTTGCCATCTTAAGCTTAAAAAAAAAAAACAAGAAAAATAGCAAATTCTCTTAAACCAGCAAGAATTTACATTAGAATTAAATGAATTGTCATGATTTGAAAAAGTTAAAATGAACTATTTACCCAGAAAAATCTGTGTACTTGCTTTCTGTGAAGACTTTAAATGTGTATAACCATTTTGGAGGAGTTTGTTTAGATATGTGGCAATCCTTCTGGAATAAAATGACTAATCCAGTGTCTTCCAAGAGCCTCTTCTGCTCTGAAAATTGTATAAGAGCACAACATTATCATTAACCTAACCAGTAAAGCCTTTTTGATTATGCATTGTGCTAAGGGCTTTATCAGTTCAGTTCAGTTGCTCAGTCGTGTCCAACTCTTTGCGATTCCATGTACCGCAGCACGCCAGGCCTCCCTGTCCATCACCAACTCCCAGAGACCACGCAAAGCCATGTCCATCGAGTCAATGATGCCATCCAACCAGCTCATCCTCTGTCGTCCCCTTCTCCTCCTGCCCTCAATCTTTCCCAACATCAGGGTCTTTTCAAAAGAGTCAGCTCTTCATATCAGGTGGCCAAAGTATTGGAGTTTCAGCTTCAACATCAGCCCTTCCAATGAAAATCCAGGACTGATCTCCTTTAGAATGGACTGGCTGGATCTCCTTGCAGTCCAAGGGACTCTCAAGAGTCTTCTCCAACACCACAGCTCAAAAGCATCAATTCTTCTGCGCTCAGCTTTCTTTTTGTCCAACTCTCGCATCCATACATGACCACTGGAAAAACCATAGCCTTGACTATTTGGACCTTAGTCGGCAAAGTAATGTCTCTGCTTTTTAATATGCTATCTAGGTTGGTCATAACTTTCCTTCCAAGGAGTAAGCGTCTTTTAATTTCATGGCTGCAATCACCATCTGCAGTGGTTTTGGGGCCCAGAAAAATAAAGCCAGCCACTGTTTCCACAGTTTCCCCATCTATCTGCCATGAAGTGATGGGACTGGATGCCATAATCTTAGTTTTTTGAATGTTGAGCTTTAAGCCAACTTTTTCAGTCTCCTCTTTCACTTTCATCAAGAGGCTCTTTAGCTCTTCTTCACTTTCTGCCATAAGGGTGGTGTCATCTGCATATCTGAGGTTCTTGATATTTCTTCTGGCAATCTTGATTCCAGCTTGTGCTTCCTCCAGCCCAGCATTTCTCATGATGTACTCTGCATATAAGTTAAATAAGCAGGGTGACAGTATACAGCCTTGGCATACTCCTTTTCCTATTTGGAACCAGTCTGTTGTAATGGTTAAATAAAGTCAGATTCCGTTTTTTAGGAACTTAAGAGAAAAAATCTTGAAAAAGAAATAAAATAAATCTACCATTTATTGTATACTACAAAATAGCATTAAAATAAATGAGAGTGAAGATCACCTCAAGGAAACATTAATAAATTACAAACATCAGTATTTCAGAAAATGAATATTTTGAAGTGATATCCATGTTGATTTTACAAGTGAGATATAGGCAAAAAATATATTCATGGCATGTCTACTCCAAATTGATCCATTTTTCAGGAAAAGTAGAAAGCTAAAGGAGAAGAACATTAATGAAAAAATAGTTTTATCATTATTTAATATTAGAGGAAAAGATAAGGAAATAGGTATGTCAGAAAAATGTGAAGATATGATGCATATATATGAAGATATTATAGCTGTTTGGAAGAGAAGTTTCTGGGGAGTGATTTTATTTTTACTTTATAATTTGGAACAATGTAAGGAAACAATAACGGCCAAAGATTAAAGGATAAAGAAAGATAATAAAGCTTAAAAGTTCTTAGCACCCCGTTTTATGGGAGTAGTAGGACTACTAGATGATAAAGTCCAGGCAATCAATATCAAACCAAAACAAAATGAAATAAAACAACAGCAACAACAACAACAACAAAAAAAACTCAAATACTAAATATTTGGTAAAAGAATTGAAGAGTTTTCAATACAAATAAACATAAAATTGGAAATAAAAGACCAAATCATTTGTAGAATAGAAAGTAAATGTTATAAATTTATGGAAGTAAGTTAATAAAAAAACTGAAACAAAAAGAGGGACAACAAGCTTATTTTCTTGTTTTTCCCACTGGAAAGCAGTCTGGCTTAAAATTAAAATACATATTTTTTAAATATAATTATACTGAAGCTGACCTCTTAATGTTGTTTCATGTTAATTTTTTAAAAAAAATTCTAAAGCACCTAGATGGATTACTAACAAACTGATAATCATTTTGCTTCTGATTATTTCTTCATTTATTTGCAAATAAAATTGCATCAATTATATGTCATTCAAAATGTATGACCATGCTTAACATAATCCCATTTAATAAAATGTTATCTATTTATCAGCAAACTACAAAAAATTTCAGAAAGGCAATTCAGTGAGCTCATGGATAAAAGTAACGAACAGAAAGAATATTTTACCAAAAAGATTGAAGCTCTGATACAGAGCTGAACAGAAATTCTAGAACAGAATAACTCAATAAATGAGATGAAGGATGCATTCGAAAGCATTGGAAATAGAGCAGACCCTATGGAAAAGAGAATTAGAGTTTAAAGATGGAAATCCAGAAAATTTCAGGTAAAAGAGGAGTGCAAACTAAGATTTAAAAAAAAATGTGAACACAATTCACACAAAGTACTCATCTCCATTAGAAAAGGCAACATAGGAATAATGGGTAGCCAAGGAGGAGAAGAGTGGGAGAAGGGAATAGAGAACTTAAAGAAATAATAGCTGAGAACTTCCCAAATATGGAAAATGAACTGGCTATATTAATACAAGTCCACAAAGCTAATAGAATGCCTAATTATCTCAATGCAGAAAGACCTCTTCAAGACACATTATATTAAATTGTCAGATGCCAATGGTAAAGAGTTTTAAAAACAACCAGGGGAAAAAAAGACAGTATCTTACAAAGGTGCCTTATTAGGCTAACAGCAGATTTCCCTAAAGTAACTCTACAGGTCAGGAGAGAGTAAAATAATAACATTCTCAAAAAAAAAATTGAAATATAAAAATGGTCACTCAAGGATACTCTATCCAATAAAGTTATCCTGCATATATTAGGAGAAATACACGTTTTCCCAGGCAAACAAAAGCTGTGGGAATTCATCACCACTATACTTGCCTTACAAGAAATGTTGGAAGAAAGTGAAGTTGCTCAGTCGTGTCCGACTCTTTGTGATCCCGTGGACTGTAGCCCACCAGGCTCCTCCGTCCATGGGATTCTCCAGGTAAGAATACTGGAGTGGGTTGCCATTTCCTTCTCCAGGGGATCTTCCCAACCCAGGGATCAAACCTGGGTCTCCCGCATTGCAGGCAGACGCTTTAACCTCTGAACTACAATGTTGAAAGGAGCTCTTATGCATGAAACAAAAAGGCTAAGGAAACTTTCAATAAGGTGATAAATAGCCAGACAGAATCAGAAAATGACAACTCTATATCAGAATAGCGGGCTAAACACTTAATTATAGCATAAAAATCAATGGGGGGAAATGGCATTAAAATAACTATAGCTATGTCAATTTGGTAATGAACTTAAACCATAGAAAGGGATAATTTGGGATAACAAAAACCCAAAAGGGTAAATGGAAAAGGATGGAACCTGTATGGCAAATGAAGTACTATCAGCAGAAAAAAAAGATCGTTTTATCTATGAGATACTCTATACAAACCTCAGGATAACCACACACACTCACAGAATCTAGAGTAGAAACATGAAACATAAACAAAGAGGAAGCTGAGAAAAACACCATTGAAACCAGCAAAGTAAAATGGCAGATGGAAACACAAGTATAATAAAAACAATGGAGATATAAGCAACCAGAATACAAAAGATGAAATGGCAGTACTACATCCTCATATATCAATAATTATCTTAGATGTAAATAGATTGAATTTACCAGTCAAAAGACACAAGTGGTTTGATGGATTAAAAACCAAGACTCAACTATAGATTGCCTCCAGTAGACTAATCTCAGCTCTAAAGAGCAACATAGACTCAAAGTGAAGGAACGGAAGATGGTACAACCAAAAGAAAGAGGATGTAGCCATACCCATAAGGTAAAATAGACTCCAAGCTAAAAAAAGGTAACAAGAAACAAAGAAGGTCATTCTATAATGACCTAAGGGGGACAATCCATAAAGAAGACATAACATTATTAATATATAGGCATCTATAATGGGAGCACCAAAATATATAAAGCTATTACTAACAGATATAAAGTGAAAAAATGACTGCAACTCCCCACTTATATCAATAGATGGATCATCCAGATAGAAAGTCAACAAGGAAACAGTGGCCTTAAATTAAACATTAGATCAGACTTATCTGACAGATATATGAACATTCCATCTAAAAGCAGCAGAATATTTGTTCTTTTGAAGTGCATGTGGAGTATTCTAAAGGACAGATCATGTGTTGGAACACAAAATAAGTCTCGTTATGTTCACAATTGAAGTAAATTTGATAATATAGCAAAATATCCAGAGTATAACCTTAAAAGGTTTTTTTTTCCAAAATAATTCAGTAGCCTTCTAAATTATCACTCAGTTCAGTTCAGTCGCTCAGTCGTGTCCGACTCTCTGTGACCCCATGAATCGCAGCACGCCAGGCCTCCCTGTCTATCACCAACTCCCGGATTTCACTCAGACTCACGTCCATCGAGTCCGTGATGCCATCCAGACATCTCATCCTCGGTCGTCCCCTTCTCCTCCTGCTCCTAATCCCTCCCAGCATCAGAGTCTTTTCCAATGAGTCAACTCTTCGCATGAGGTGGCCAAAGTACTGGAGTTTCAGCTTTAGCATCATTCCTTCCAAAGAAGTCCCAGGGCTGATCTCCTTCAGAATGGACTGGTTGGATCTCCTTGCAGTCCAAGGGACTCTCAAGAGTCTTCTCCAACACTGCAGTTCAGAAGCATCAATTCTTCGGCACTCTGCCTTCTTCACAGTCCAACTCTCACATCCATACATGACCACAGGAAAAACCATAGCCTTGACTATTTGGACCTTAGTCGGCAAAGTAATGTCTCTGCTTTTGAATATGCTATCTAGGTTGGTCATAACTTTCCTTCCAAGGAGTAAGCGTCTTTTAATTTCATGGCTGCAGTCACCATCTGCAGTGATTTTGGAGCCCAAAAAAATAAAGTCTGACACTGTTTCCACTGTTTCCCCATCTATTTCCCATGAAGTGATGCGACCAGATGCCATGATCTTCGTTTTCTGAATGTTGAGCTTTAAGCCAACTTTTTCACTCTCCTCTTTCACTTTCATCAAGAGGCTTTTAGTTCCTCTTCACTTTCTGCCGTAAGGGTGGTGTCATCTGCATATCTGAGGTTCTTGATATTTCTCCTGGCAGTCTCGATTCCAGCTTGTGTTTCTTCCAGCCCAGCGTTTCTCATGATGTACTCTGCATATATGTTAAATAAGCAGGGTGACAATATACAGCCTTGATGTACTCCTTTTCCTATTTGGAACCAGTCTGTTGTTCCATGTCCAGTTCTAACTGTTGCTTCCTGACCTGCATACAGATTTCTCAAGAGGCAGGTCAGGTGGTCTGGTATTCCCATTATACAAATATGTAGTCTTCACTCTATTTTCAACTGGAAAATAATTTGCATTAGGGTATAATTGCTGACCAGAATATTAGTAAGCTTGTAGAACTGTAGCATAAGAGAATTTAGGTTAAAAATACAAAATACATTATTGAAAAGATAACAGTCATAGTGGGGTGAAGTTCAACCCAAATCGCTACCTTTCTTTTGCAGTATACTTCAAATTTTGTGAACTCCTTTTGCCCTTCAAAGAATGTCTGGAAATTGAATATATTTGCTTTTACTTACAAATGGACAGAAACAAACAATAGTATCTGGTATAGTTTAGAGGCATAGAATATTTACTGGTTTGAATAAGAGCATACATTGGAAAGCATCAGTATCTAAGATAGGCAGGCCAAAACCACTAATTTACAACCATCTAGATGCTTTCATAACTGAATTTATTATAGAGAGAAAGCCTAACCTATGTCAAATATTCCACATGCTTTTCATTTACCAGTGAAATTAATCCGAGACTGAAACCAGGGATATCATCTTTCGTCATCTGGGCCAAGCTTGCTCTGCTTCATTTCCTTCCACTTCTTGTTTGCCATCAGGTCACTGATTAGCCGACCATGCAGCCCATAATTATGACCTGGGGTGCTGAGTATGAGTTTTTAATTTTTAATAGGCATCTACTTCGTAGCAAGCACTTCCAAGTTTATTATCCAAAATATACATTTAAAAAACCTTATACTTGGTCCAGTGGTTTTTGTGAAGTAACTTATATTCAGATAAACTAATGTGCTCTTGAAATGTTTATAAATATATTTTTGTTTATCCAGCTTCTTCTCTGATTCATATTAGTTATCTGAGTTAGAGACTTGATAGCCATCCTCCTGTAGCCAGATTTCCATATTTCCTATAGTATTAGACGTCCCATAACACTCACTATTTCCTACTAGCATCACAGGAAAATGTTGGATTGTAATTATTCTTGTACACTCATCTTAATTCAGATAAGTTTATTTCTCCATTGGTTCCTGTCCCAGGAATGCCATTTATTCTTATCCTTTTATATCCAGCCATACTTGAGGATACAGTACATGAAGAACTTTCTTGTTCTCAGAATTCCTGTGGAGAATAACATGCAGCTCAACACTTCATCATTCTCTAAATGTTTCCTACAAGCTAATTTTATCTCCAAAACCAAATTATACATTCCCTGAATGCGATAACATTCCCAAAACTTATTTATCTAGTACTGCCATAAACAATGTTGAGCATATTTGTTACCTATTTAACAAACAGTTGTATGATTATTTGAGATTAAGACAGGCTAGTGATGCTTTCAGTTAAACATAAACACAAAGATAAATAAAACAAAACTTCACATCTGTTATGCAACACTTCTAGGCTCCTCTCTTGGCTCCCCTGAATTTCTTTCACATTTTTTATTTGAATGGCTCCAACCAGAATATACTTAAAAGGAAACCAAGTTGTTGTGAATGTCTATTAGAATGACTCAGGGTGAATAAAGACATGATAACTTAGATGATAGACTGGAAACCAAGATTCAGGGTTCATATTTCCAAATATAGGTCTATGTATCTTCTGTGATCCAGATAAGTTAGCCATTGGTTAGTGGATCCTATTTGTTTGCCTATAATACCATACATTTCTGTTTTTTAGCACTTTTCCCTTTATAGTATATACCTTTCCCTTTTATAGTAAGTACCTCTTTTCTGGTCCTATGGGCCCATTATGTAGCCTGGCAACCATCTTCTCTTCACCATAGTACTATCAATGCTGAATCCAAGGCCTAACACTTAGCAGGTGTTTAAAATATGTGTTGGAAGAATGAATGTATGGACTGATGGATAGATGAGAGATGAAATTACTTACTGGGTAGTGAAATAAGATATCCTTTCCTGTGAAAATAAGTGCACTTTTTTGTTGCATTGTCTGATGCTCTAAGATATTAAGAAAGCAAAAAGGACAGATTAGAGATTAAACCTAATCAAGACTCTCTCCCCATACAAATACACAAATTAGAACACGGAATATGAGTAGCTACTTTAATCATTTCAGGGTGGTATTTAATAACTCCTTTAAGCAAAAGATGCCTTTGTGACTAAGATTCAATAGTAATTTAACCTTTGTTTTTCAATGTTCTCCTGTCTAAAATGACCATAATAATTTTTTTTTACCCATTTCATAACTGGATTAAAATTTAGATCTTGCTGTATGACCATTTAGACAATAGCCATTCTGTACCTTTCTGTGGATCCTGACATAGGGTTGAGAGGTCAGGGAAAAGAAATTTATAGTAACAGAGTGGAGTGATAGCAATGGGAGAGTGAAGGGAAGACTATGTGAAAAATTCATGCCAGGGAATAGGGGCAAGATTCTGTAGACTTGGGAGAGGGAAGTGTCAAAATGATTAATATTAGAATTCAAAATCTATACTGAAAACAGATTTTTAAAATTGATTCTTTGTTTACATGTCACATATATGGTTATAGAATATAATTTGAAAGAATTTTGAGTCTTAGAGTCACATAGGTATTTTGACCTAAATATCTTCTATATAAGGGCTCAGGGACTTGGCTAATTTTTATATTTTTTAACTTGTCACCCAGTCCTTTGTTTTCTCTCTCTGGATGTGCAGAAGGATTCTAAAATCTATTTATGCCAAACATTTCTCTTTCATGGAAATTTGGTTTAAACCAGCTCTGTTGCTATGGTACCTAGGTTTCAGGTAATGGAAAAATACAAAATCAAAATAATATTGAATGTGTAGTATATATGTGTGTGTGTGTGTGTGTGTGTGTGTGTGTGTGTGTGTATACCCAGTTACGTATTGCTTACATCACATCAATTAAATATGCAAATGGTCAAAAGTTGCCCAGTATATTAAAAAATGTACTTAATTTATTTAGAATTCACACAATAAATACATAATGGTACTTATATCTTTCAAATATATATGTGTATCTGTGTCTGTGTGTGTATATCGTAGAAGAGATGGCTTGATATGATGGATACAGCGGAATCCCTGATATAATAACATTTGGCAGTAAAGAGACCAGTGATTGAGTCCCAGTTTAGCCAACTAAAAGCTAGCTAAGCTTGAATAAGTTATTTAGTGCTCTGGATCTATTTTCCCATCAGAAGTGAGTATTAATAATTAACTACTTAATTTTAATAAATACTTTAATTTTAATTAAATTCAACAGTGTCTTAATTGTGTAAACCAATGGGTGGCACTGAGCAGGTTTGCATACTAGTATTTTTTAAATGTGAAGGTTTTGTAGAATTTAGTCCGTTGTATATATTGGACTAAATTGTTTTCCTCCTCTTCCAAAACCACATGTTGAAGCCCTAAACATTAGTACCACAGAATGTGGCTGTATTTGGACATAAG
Organism: Budorcas taxicolor; assembly: GCF_023091745.1. NCBI lineage: Eukaryota > Metazoa > Chordata > Mammalia > Artiodactyla > Bovidae > Budorcas > Budorcas taxicolor. Next base: position 114,699,780 of record NC_068935.1, on the reverse strand, counting down.
GCCTTTCAATAGATAATTATCAATAAGTTAAAATGAGACCATTAGTGTGGACTCTAAGCCAGTCTGACTGATATCCGTACAAGGAGAGGATTAAAACACATAGAGAGACACCAGGGGCTCTCACATAGAGAGAAGTCCATGTAAAAGCCCATGGAGGAGGCAACCAACTGTCGGCCAAGGAGAAGGGCCTCAGAAGAAACCAAGGCTGCTGATACCTTGATCTTATGTTTCTAGCTTCCAAAATTGTCTGGGGTACACATAGTCCCCAACCTACAATGGTTTGACTTAGAATTTTTTAACTTCACAATAAGCAATACACATTCAGTAGAAACTGGACTTTGAATTTGGAATTGTGATCTTTTCCTGGACTAGTGATATGCAACATGACCCCCTCTTGTGTAGCTGGGCAGCATCAGTAAGCACGGTTCTCAATCAGCTATGTGACCACCAGGGTCAGCTGCCTGATACAAATGTTCTCTACTGAGACAATGATTCTATTTTTTACGTTTAGCCTGGTCACTCAAAAATTCCATGACATAGGCTTTGTGTTAGGTGATTTTGCCCAAATGTAGGCTACTGAAAGTGTTCAGAGCACCTCGAAAGTAGGCTAGGCTCAACTATCATGTTCAGTAGGTTTGGTATATTAAATGCATTTGTGACTTACCATATTTTCAGTTTATGAGGGGTTTATCAGGATTTATCCCCACCATAAGTCAGAAAAAGATCTGTACTTTATTTGGCAGCCCTCACAAACTAATACTGTTTATTTATTAATATCTAAAACAGGTAAAAAAAATGGTTGTAATAATATAAAAATGATAATAACATGCTGTGTTTTCCTGAATCTTTTTCTATTCATTCACTGCCTAAAGTATATAGATTTTTAGTTATAATTTACTTTTTATTGACTAATAACTTATTTGGTACAAAGAACCAGCCCACCAGGCTCCTCTGTCTGTGGAATTCTCCAGACAAGAATACTGGGGTGGGTTGCTATTCCCTTCTCCAGAGGATCTTCCTGACCCAAAGATAGAAGCTGAAACTCCAACATTGCAGGCAGATTCTTTACCATCTGAGCCACCAGGGAAACCCCAGTATAAAGAGCACAAATCTTAAATGTATTGAGTTGGCCAAAAAGTTCATTTGGGTTTTGCTGTAACATCCAAATGAACTTTTAGGCCAACCCAATGTATACCGTTGAATTTGTGCGCATATACACATCCGTGTATTCCTCACCCAGGTCAAGACTTAGAACGTTTTCAGTTCCCTAGAGATCTCAGTCATGTTCCTCCAAATCCCCAACCACTCCTCCCTGTCAAAGTAGCCACATGTTACTTCTGGCACTGCATATATTTTGTTACATGTATTTTCTTTTTTTAAATTTTTATTTTTACTTTATTTTACTTTACAATACTGTATTGGTTTTGCCATACATTGACATGAATCCACCACGGGTGTACATGCGTTCCAAAACCTCATATAAATGGAATCACACATTGCTCTTTTGATTCTGCTTTCTATCCATGTTTCTATATGCTAAATAGTTCATGTCTCCCTGTTTTTAATGTTATTCCATTGAGTGAATATATTCCAGTTTTTTTATTTTAGTGTTGAGCATTTATGTAGTTGCTTATTTTTCATAATTATAAATGAAGTTGCTGTGGACATTCTTGTAGCTGTTTTTGGTGGGCCACTGATTTCTCTTGTATAAGAAGTACATGACAATGCTATAAAATGTCTCCATTTTAGTGTTAGTAGTACCATGAACTCAATATTTTCCTATACTTTGAGTACTTCCTTTTACTCTCCCCACTAGAATTTTCTAACATTTTTCAAACCAAGGATGGTTTTGCCCCCTAAGGAATATTTGGCAATATTTTGTCTGGAGAATTTTTGGTTATCACATCTCCTGGCATCTAGTCGGTAGGGGCCGGGATTGCTGCAATGGCCTACAACATACAAGATAAGTCCCGACAACAACAAATTGTCCTTTACCAAATGTTAGCAGTGCTTGTTGAGAAGCCCTGTATATTAGATCAATAGCATTTAACTTTGTATTTTCACCTTCTGGATATCAACACCAGTTTTTATTGCTTGACCAACCAGCCTATTCCCTATACTGTATTTAGTTAGGAATTCTAAAAGGTAGTTGTAAATGGAGCATCATCTTCCCCATTCTGTCTGCAGGATCAACTCTCAGCACCTATGTGGCCTGAGTCAAAGGAACTCAGGCATCAAATGAGCTTGACTTTGTCAATAAATATTTCTGGAAAAGAGAAATAGCATGTCTCCACTTTAAGCTTATAATACTGCATTCTATGCAAGAAAAAAATCATATGTCTATCTTTATAAATGCCATCCATTGTTTCTACTTAGGCATCCATGCCATGGTCTCTTATTCTGTTTCAAAATTTGTACAGAATATTCCTGAAGTCCCTCCTGTCAGTTTTCCCAATCTCTGGAACTGATCAGTCCATTCTGACCACCACATGTCATTCATTGTTTTATCAGGCAACCTCTTCTAACCTTCAGAGTAACTGAAAGTGTATTATATTCACTTTAGCTATCAGAAATACTTAAAATAAAAAATGAACATGATTTTCTGTTTCCATACATCTGAGACTTCTCTTCTCCCATATTCCCACCAGTCCTTGCTTCTGGAAACTGAGCTTAAGACTTACACTTTTTGCTGATTTTATATCATCTGTCTAGCTTCAGGTCTGACAGAGGGGATTACTTACCACTCCAAATAGGCATAGAATTTCCACCTCATATGATTGCCTTCTTTTATTTCAGTGACATTGAAAAGGAAGAATAGTGTTTTGTTGGCTTTGGGCTTTAAACACACAGTATGCAATATTTTTGGCTGACAACTCAGTAGTGCCTGACACTAAAAAACTGAAAAGTCATCATTTGCCCTCTTCTCTTTCAAAAATTGAAAACCACTGGTAACTAAGACTACTAAATGTGAATAGAACACATTTAATACTATATAACTGCCTCTTAAATTAAAAATTATTACAAATAATTCTGTCTGTGCAGCTCTAACATGTCAAGAGATTTTGGCAGGTGAGTGCTTTCATAACTTAAACTTTAGCTCTCTGGTTCCTTAATTTTAAAACTCATAGTTATTGATATTTAGTGCCTTGGCTCTGTGATGTTCACAGCCGTACTATGAAAATGTCTCATAGAAAGAAAGACCATCTATTTTTAAGACATACTAATGACTTCCTTGGCAATCAGTAACATAAAAGAGGATAACAATTTTTCAAATGATCCTCAATCTGTAATTCTATCATCATAGAAAAGCTATGGGACACACTAGATCTGCACTCAAACTCTTGGGAAATATCTTCTTGAAGCTATTAACCATTATTATAGAGAAATGACTTCTTTGGTCTGTTTAAAGAAAAATATGTTTTTTCCTTTCATCTTCAGCAGCATTAACTAAGCATTAACTGTGATATATCCTTGGAAAGAAAAGGGTTCTGTGGCTGTGATTGTAAATTTCATATGTCACCTTGACTGGGCTAAGGGATGCACAGATAGCTGGTAGAACATTAATTCTGGGTGAGTCTGTGAGAGTATCTCTGGAACAGATTAGCATTTGAGTCTGTAGACTGAGGAAGAAAGGTCTGATGCGTAGACTGATGTGACTGAGCATCATCCAGTCCACTGAGGGCAATGCTTGAGTTGAGACCTTCTTCTTCTCTTGCCCTCAGATATCAATGCTTCTGGTTCTCAGACTTTTAGACTTAGATCCAGACTTATATCATGAAACCCTGATTCTCAGCTCTTCAGATTCAGATCTATATCTTTGGTTTCCCAGTTGCCTTTGGACTTATACTAAGTTAACCACCAGGTTTCCTGGTCATCCAGGTTGCAGACCACAAATCTTAAGACATCTAGGCCTCCAAAACTATTGGAGTTAATTCTTATAATAAATCTCTTCTTTTATGGGTATTTATATATCCTTTTGGTTCTGTCTGTGGAAATCCCTGACTACTACTATGGTGTAAAAAATTAGTTAAATACTGCATAAAGTTTTCCTCCACCCCTATGATGCTTTAGTTGAACCATGTGGATTTGAATATTAAAAGCTTTCAGTTCAGTCAATTCAGTCGTGTCTGACTCTTTGTGACCCCATGGACTGCAGCACGCCAGGCCTCCCTGTCCATCACCAACTCCAGGAACTTACCCATACTCATGTCCATTGAGATGGTGATGCCATCCAATCATCTCATCCTCTGTCATCCCCTTCTCCTCCTGCCCTCCATCTTTCCCAGCATCAGGGTCTTTTCCAGTGAGTCAGCTCTTCGCATCAGGTGGCCAAAATATTGGAGTTTCAGCTTCAACATCAGTCCTTCCAGTGAACTGGACTGATCTCCTTTAGGATGGACTGGTTGGATCTCCTTGCAGTCCAAGGGACTCTCAAGAGTCTTCTATAAAAACACAGTTCAAAAGCATCAATTCTTCAGCGCTCAGATTTCTTTATAGTCCAACTCTCACATCCATACTTGACTACTGGAAAAATCATAGCCTTTACTAGATGGAAGAGTCATTTTAGTCTTTTTTTTCTTTTCCCTTCCTTCCTTCTTTCTTTCTTACTATGGCAAAAACATTTCATGTAAGATTGACCAACAAAATTTTAAGTGCACAATATAGTATTGTTAACTATAAAAGTACTATGTTGTATAACAGATCTCTAGAATTTATTCATTGTGAATAACTGAAACTTTATTATAATTGAACAGACACTCCTCACTTCCCTCCCTCTTCAGTCTCTGGCAGCGACCATTTTACTATCTGTTCCTATGAGTTTGACTATTTTAGGTAGCTTATATAAGTGGAACAATGCAGTATGTGTCCTGTGACTGGCTTAGTTTGCTTACATTGTGTCCTCCATGTTCATCCATTTGTCACACAGATGTATAGACCAAAGGAAGAGAATAGAGGATCCACAGATAAGCTCAAGCACATTTAGTCACCTAATCTTTGACAGGAGTTCCAAGAATACACAATGGGAAAGGGATAGTTTTTTGTTTTTTACCACAAATGTGTGGGGAAACTTGGATATCCACATGCAAGGGAGTGAAATTGGACCCTTATACTATACACAAAAATCAACTCAAAAAAAGATTAATATAAGACCTGAAACTGTAAAACTCCTAGAAGAAAAACACAAGGAAAAACCCTTATGACTTTGGTCTTGGAAATAATTTCTTGGTCATGACACCAAAAGGACGAGCAACTAAAACAGAAGTAGACGGGTCAGACTACCTCAAAGTACAAAGTTTCTACAGGGCAAAGGAAAAAACAGAATAAAAAGCAGCCTGTGGAATGGCAATAAATATTTGTAAAACATCTGACAAGAGTTTAATATCCGAAATATGTTAGGAACTCATACAGCTCAGTAATAACAATAACTGCTTGATAAAAAATAGGCAAAGGGCCTGAATATACATTTCTCCAAAGAAGACATACCAATGGCCAACAGATATCTGAAAATATCACAAGTCATTAGGGAAATGCAAATCAGAACCACATCTCGCTTCATACCTTTTAGGATGGCTGTTATTAGAAAAATAAAAGAACAGGTTTTCGTATGGATGTGAAGAAATTGCAACACTTGGACACTGTTAGTAGGTAAAATGGTGCAGCCACTATGGAAAATAGTGTGGCGGTCCTTAAAAAATTAAATATGCATCATTTTTTTAAATGCATAAGATTACAGGGCACTTTTTTTCACCTAACATCTGGTAATATCTCATGAGCTAAATGTTCTATGAAAAACATTTTGAAAAATGACTACGCAAAGTCAGAGTATCCAGTAATATTTCTCATTCTAGTCAAAATTTAAAAATAATATTCAAAGCCAGCATTTTTATTGCATAGAATAAAAGACTTTAGTGTTTCATAGTACCTTAAAAGATCCCCTAGTAAACCTTCCTCTTAAATCTATGGTTTTAATTACCTAATTGGTAAATCCAAACAGATTCTTCAACATTATCTTCTCTTTGTTAAGACCACCCTTACATTGCTATCTTAAGGATAATTTGCATTTCAACAAAGAACATAAAGTGAATCATTTCCTTAAATAAGAGTCTGACAAAGCACACGTAATGTGAAACCATAATAATCAGTATTGTGAACTGTGGTCAGTAATTTGGTAGAAAATATATTTTTTTTCAACTCTAGAAAGAGGATGTGACAGACAAGTTATTCTTAAACACAGAATCAAGATCAGTTCCATATTCACAGTCATTATGTGTGACATTCTTCTGAATAAAATTTCAAAATAAATGCTGCAAAATGTTCTAAAAAATAGAACATTATCATTAATCATATTCATGCTCATTTCCTTCTCTATTTTCTAACAAAGATTTTTTTCCCAGTTTTACCTTTTACAGTCTTTGGCTATACTAGTGAAACACTTATTCCCGTTTCAAGTCAAGCAACATGGTTAGTTCATTAGTGTTGCAACTTTGGCAAATAAGATCTGAAACAAAACACCTGACCTTCAACCCTGACTTGTTCCTGGCTTATGCAAATGAAGAGGGCAGTTTTACATGTCTCGCTTCTCATAAGATGCTTTGAGGTTTATGCTGACAAGGGACATTTAATGTTTGTAAAACTAGTTTTCATAATCTGATTTGGTTTTAGCTTTTTTTCTCATTGGATAGGTTGTCACTGCTGTCTTTTTCTCTTTGTCTGGAGAGCAGATGGAAGTTGCACAGGTTTAAAGTTGCACATAAAAACCAGGTAGAGTTTAAGTTTAGGTGTCTGAATGATTTCAAGAACTAGATTAGAAATTCATCTATTGCCTTAGTCACTAAGTCATGTCCGACTCTTGCGACCCCATGGACTGTAGCCCACCAGGCTCCTCTGTCCACGGGATTTTCCAGGCAAGAATTCTGAAGTAGGTTGCCATTTTCTTCTCCAGGAATCTTCCTGACCCAATATATCTATTAAATTTTACCCATATCTTAACATTTGCATTATGCATTATGACTGTCCCATTATGATATGTTACTATGTAAATATTTTCAAAACTAATATAAATTTTTGTTTAAAAATAGAAATTGCAACTGAGAGAGTAGCACTGACATATATACACTACCATGTGTAAAACAGATAGCCGCTGGAAAGCTGTTGTATACCGCAGTGCTGTACAGCACTGTATAGCTCAGCTTGGTGCTCTATGAAGACCTAGAGGGGTGCAATGCGACACAGTGGAGGGGAAGGCTCAAGAGGGAGGGAGTATATATATATATATATATATCAGTAGAAACAAACACAACATTGTAAAGCAGTTATCCTCCAAATTTTTAAAAAAGTGCTTTCCTGGTGGCTCAGATGGTAAAGGATCCACCTGCAGTGTGGGAGACCTGGGTTCTATCCCTGAGTTGGGAAGATCCCCTGGAGGACAGCATGGCAACCCATTCAAGTATTCTTGCCTGGAGAATCCCAGGGACAGAGGAGCCTGGAGGCCTACAGTCCAAGGGGTGGCAAAGAGTCCAGATGCGACTGAGTGATTAAGCACAGCACATGGGAGACAAAAAGAAAAATAAATAAATAGAAATTGTGAAACAAAAGCTTTTATATGAAATCTACTCATCAGCATGAAATGTTTAATCATTTAGCACCCATGTAATAAATTTATTGATTTTAATGCTTGTGTTTTCTCCATTAAATTTCTCGATAATCCCTATATATAAAATAAATCCACTCATATTATTTTAAGGAAAATAAAATAAAACTCCTTGGAATGAATTGTGTAGCTGAACTTTTGTGATGATTTATTTCAGTAGGGATAGAAAAGATTATTACTATGCAGATATGGTGGCAAAGAAAGTCCAATGAGAAATAAAGTCTATGGACATTGATTGCAGTAAACTGGTGGCCCTCAGTCTTCAAGGGGTTTCCAAAATGTTATTTCAAAGTTCTTACTTTCAATAAATCACATCATAGATGAAACTTCTTTAAAATGAATAGGCGTTTATAGCCCTGGAAATCATCTATTGGAATTCTCGGCAGGAAACTGAAACCAGTAAGTTATTTATTTGTAAGTTTTTCTATGCATATATTGTATAGAGAAATGGGAATATTCTTTTTGATTAGAAAAGTTTTAACGATAGGAAAGTTTTCCTGTAACAGTGGAAAACTCATTTTTGTTATGCATGTATCCTTCTAGGTGGAAATAATGCTTTTGGGGGAATTTAAAATATATTTGGATGAAGGTGCTTTAAAGTTTTTCAGCTCTTTTTACCTTTTAACTTTTGTAATGATGATTGTATAAACTGGATAGCATTACAACTCTGTCGTTCAGCTAAATAAAAGCCTTTAAAACTTCCAAGCCTAATGACTTTGAATCATTATTTCCAGAATTATGTGTTATATGGTCATTCCTTCTGGGAAGCCTGCCACCTCCAGATATTTCTCCTACCTTAATGACATTCACTTCAAGCTATATTGTCACAACCTTTTTTAGGTAATATATATCGATGTCTGAAGATTCAAACTAGTAACAATGAATTTGACATATAAAATCCTTCTCAACATACAAAGTTATTATTTTACAACTTCTTTTAGTGCAATACATTTTTTTCATTTAAATTTTACATACTGTATTTTAAGCACTTTAAAAGAACAACTTTACTGAAGTATAGATGATTTACAATGTTGTGTTAATTTCTTCTGTATGGCAAAGTGATAAAGCTGTCTCAAATTTAATGTTTAGAATTTTCTTCTGTCCAAGTATGGTATATGTATTCCAGATCTCTGCCCAATTTTTTAAAATACTTTTATTCATTTATTTTTGGCTGCGCTGGGTGTGTGTTGCCGTGTGGGTTTTTTTCAGTTGCAGCTAGTGAGGGCTACTCCCGAGTTGTGGTGTGCAGGCTTCTCATTGTGGTGGCTTCTCTTGTTGTAGAGTACAGGCTCTAGGGCACACAGCTTTCAGTAGTTGCAGCACATGGGCTTAGTAGTTGTGGATCCCAGTCTCTAGGGCACAGGCTCAGTAGTTGAGGTGCACAGGCTTAGTCCCTCCATAGCATGTGGAATCTTCCCAGATCAGGGATTGAACCTGTGTCTCCTGCATTGGCAGGTGGACTCCTCACCACTGAGCCTCCAGGGAAGCACCTAGATCTCTGCCCTATTAAAAATGAAAAGCCTGTTCTCAGTACTTATAGGCACAAAGCTTTGTTTGAAAAACTCATAACTTGCTAATTCTCTAGACTTTCTTTTCTCTTAACTGAATAATACCATTAAAAGTTCTCTGGCATGGAAGTGTAGAATTGGTCAAAGTAGGTCTGTATTGAGTGGAAGCCATCTCAACAATCCAGGCGAAAAATGATGATCATTTAGATTCGGATGTTAGAAAAGGAGAAAAAGAGAACTGGGCAGATTTGAGATATATTTGTTAAATGCTATGGACTGTGTATGAAAGGTAATGAAGAAATTGTTATTTTAAAAAAAACCTCTCCAAAAATATAGAATGCAATTTGAAAGAGTTTTTTCTGAATGTTAAATGCTGAACTATTAAGAACATGACTAGTGTATAATAGCATCACAATAAATTTACTTTCATAAATCAATCTATGGAAGGGATATATAAGAATTGATGTAAATGTCTCTTAATCCCTGGATGTATTGATTTCACTGGCCTTACCTTGTTTCTCCAATTTCATATTTGTTTTATTTTTCCAGAGATACACATTTTTTTTTATTATATTTGAGTGTGTAGTTCTGGTGATGGGAGAGAGGAGGGAGGGGGGTTCAAGATGGGGAACACACGTATACCTGTGGCAGATTCATGTTGATGTATGGCAAAACCAACACAATATTGTAAAGTAATTAACCTCCAATTAAAATAAATAAATTTATAATTTTTTTTAAATGAATACCTGTGGTGTACATTTAATTCAGTTGCTCAGTTGTGTCCAACTGCCACCCCATAGACTGCAGCACTCCAGGCTTCCCTGTCCATCACCATCTCCCGGAGTTCATCTTTCAGTGTTCTTTTTGTCTTTTCATGCTGTTCGTGGCGTTCTCAAGGCAAGAATACGGAACTGGTTTGCCTTTTCCAGTGGACCACGTTTTGTCAGAATTCTCCACCATGACCCATCCGTCTTGGGTGGCCCTACATGGCATGGCTCATAGTCTCATTAGTTAGACAAGGCTGTGGTCCATGTGATCAGTTTGGTTAGTTTTCTGTGATTGCAGTTTTCATTCTGTCTGCCCTTTGATGGATAAGGATAAGAGGCTTATGGAAGCTTCCTGATGGGAGAAACTAACTGAGGGGGAATCTGAGTGGTGTACATGGTTTCACTCAGTTTTAAAAATTAAACTAACTTTTTAAATTAATACCATGGTTAAATATAAATAACATAAAGTTTACCATTTTAACCATTTTCAGTGTACAGTTTTGTGGCATTAAGTACATTCATATTGTCATGTAACAGTTTCACTCATTTTATAAAGTAGAAAATGTTTGCTTTACTGGCCAGTATTTATTAATTTCTTGTAATGATTCTCTTTCCACTGATATTCAGTAGTCCTTTTAGATGTTTGAATCTGTACTTATTGTGTAATTAAATCATTAGCAAACTATTTTAAACTTTAAATTCTGGTATACTAAGTTCATTCACTTAAAAAAATTAACTTTTAAAAATTAATACCATGGTTAAATATAAATTTTTTTTCATTCCTCTTTCCATTTTAATTTGAAAAGTTTCTCTTGACAGAGTCAGTTGATTTCCCTTGGTTGTGTCAAGTCTACTGATGAGTCCATCAAAGGCATTCATCATTTCTGTTACAGTGGTTTTGAGTTCTAACATTTCCTTTTAATTCTTTCTTGGAGCTTCTACCGCTCTGCTTATATTACTCATATGTCATTGAATGTTGTCTACTTTTTCCATTAGAACCCTTAACATATTAATCATAGTTATTTTATATTTCCTCTCTAGTTCTTTCAACATGTGTCATATTTAAGTTTGGTTCTGATGTTTGTTTTGTCTCTTCAGACTATTGTATCTTGTTTTTTAGCATGACAGAGTTTTTACTGAAAGCAGTACATTTTTGCTTTGGGTCAAAAGAATTGAAGTAAACGGTCTTTCAGTGTGAGGATTTATGTTAATATGACTAGGAGTTGGCCTGCCTCTAATGTTTGCTGACCTTTGTAGGCAAAGTGATGTCTGCTTTTCAGTAAGCTTCCAGGGGTTCTCAAAATTGCCATTTGATAAGACCATTTAAGTGTTAACTGCTCCAGCAGCTTTATCAGTTCTCAGCTATGATGCTGTGGTCTTGCCTCTCTCTCCAGATTTCAGGGTGGAAGTTTGCTTTGGGATGTCATTTCTTCATGGGTCTAAGAAAAATCATTAATTTTCAGTTTGTTCAGTTTGTTCCAAAGACACTTTCTCCTTGGAAGAAAAGCTGTGACCAACCTAGACAGCATATTAAAAAGCAGAGACATTACTTTGCTGACCAACATCTGTGTAGTCAAAGCTATGGTTTTCCCAGTAGTCATGTGTGGATGTGAGAGTTGGACCATAAGGAAAGCTGAGCGCTGAACAATTGATGCTTTTGGACTGTGGTGTTAGAGAAGACTCTTGAGAGTCCATTGGACTGCAAGAAGATCAAACCAGTCCATCCTAAAGGAAATCAGTCCTGAATATTCACTGGAAGGACTGATGCTAAACTGAAGCTCCAATCCTTTGTCCACCTGATTTGAAGAACTGACTCATTATAGAAGACCCTGATGCTGGGAAAGATGAAGGCTGGAGGAGACAGGGACGACAGAGAATGAGATGGCTGGATGGCATCAATGGAAACGACTTTGAGCAAGCTGCAAGAGTTGGTGATGGACAGGGAAACCTGGCGTGCTGCAGCCCATGAGATTGCAAAGAGTTGGACATGACTGAGCGACTGAACTGAACTGAACTGAACTGAGTTGGTTCAGCTTTGACTTGTAAAAATGGAAGTGTAACTTCTAAACTCTTCACATGTTGGAGCTCTTGGGTGAACTTTTAAACTACTAATTAGTCCAGTGGGATGTAGCAAAGGTGAAAAAAGATCATCAGACAGCAGAGCCTGGACCACAGATTGGCCATCTAATTCAGCATGTGTGTGTGCTCATTGGTGTCTGACTCTTTGCGACCTCATGAACTGTAGCCCACCAGGCTCCTCTGCTCATCGGATTTTGCAGGCAAGAATACTGGAGTGGGTTGCCATTTCCTCCTCCAGGGGATCTTCCCAACCCAGGGATTGAACCCATGTCTCTTGTGTTTCCTACATTGGCAAGTGGATTCTTTACCACTGGCGCCACCTGGGAATCCCCTAATTCAGAGTAGAGAACAAAAGATCAGTTATCCAAGTGCCTCTGTCTGTTACCAAAACAAATACGTCATTTCCTCTTGTAAACTTGGGGGTGAAAGGGTTTAAAATTATAATATATGATTTATATACAAATGAAGGGTCTTCAGTTTGAGAGAGTTCAGTGGTCTGCCCCCTCAACATTCTTCATATGATGTCAATGCTGACACCTCTTTAGCTGATTTCTGTAGGGACCAAACTTGGTCTTAGTCAAGGTAAACAGCCTTCTAAGGTCTTCATTAGAAAGATTATCTCAGACTTCCTGCTAGCCAGTGCCTTAATAACCCACAAAAGAGGTCATACTGTAATATATTCACTATACCCTCTCAGATGGTGGCTGTCTGCTCACTCACTCCTTTAACAGTTTTAAGTTCTACCCTAGGATTTGTGTAAGTGTCCTCAAGGCCACAGTTTATAGCCTTATATTTGCTTTGTGCCTCCAACAGGAGTCCCCAGCCTCTGGGATCTAATGCCTAATGATCTGAGGTATTGCTAATGTAATAATAATACCAAAAAAGTGCATAATAAACATAATGTGCTTGAATCGTCATCCCAAAACCACCCCCTACCCCGGTCTGTAGAAAACTTGTCTTCCACGAAACCAGTCCCTGGTGCCAAAAAGGGTAGGGACCGCTGCACATATATGACGCACAGTTGTGTAGTGCCTTGGGCTTTTTTCAAAGGCTGCCTCAAAAATCAATCATGTACATTATAATTCTCTTTTTACTATAAAACTGAGTTCACTGAGAGCATGCCATGAGTATACTTATGTACACAACCACACATACACATTCCTTGTTTAACTGTTCACTAACTCTGTCCATTGTTTTCCATAGTGTTTTTTTTTTAACCTCCTCTCCTCTCAAACAGCAATTTTTAATGCTTTCTAAAACACCAGTTGAAATAACCCTTTGCTACAGATGTTGGGAAATCCAGGTGGCCTTGACAGTCCACCCAGAGGTCACCCCCCTGGTGGCAGTGAGACTGAGAAACCCCCTAAACTGAGTTGCCAGACCACCTGTTACACTTGGATAATTCACAAATAGCTTTTCCCATTAATTCATGCCAGGCATGAACCAGATCCTAAGTGAGGCATGTTATATAGCATTTGGATTAAAAATAATGCTGTTATAACCATATGCCTGCATTTCAAAGTGTGCTCTCAGACAGTGTTGCAGCATCATTCCGCAGTTTTCACTGCCATATATATTTGACCTGTAGTGCTCTATGAGCAGCTCTAAATGAGGGGTAAATGTTGAGAGGGAATCATTTTGTAAGTAGCTATAAACTGAGTACAAGTTTGAAGCACCCTGAACCTAAGGCTTCTGACATCCCACTGGTATACCATTTCAAGCCAAAGAATTAGCGCCCTTCAGCCCAAATTTTGAAAAACAAAAAATGAGCAGAAAACTTTTTTAGGTTTTGCCTCCATCCTTGTACATGCCCAGTGACGTCCTTGCCACACTCTCCCGAAGTCTTGAAAAGATGCCTGGCCATCCCTTCTGTGCTAGCTCAGATGTTTCCAAGCTTCAGTATAGTCCTTCTAACCCTTTAAGTTACCTGGGTGCATATATATCTTTTTCAGTGCCTTCAATGGCAGGATAAGATATTGAGATCAGCTTTATAATGAGTTATTTCTGCATTCCTTGAAGCTCTGGTATCAAGCCTGGCACGTAATTGGTATTTGGTGGGGTTATTCAATAAGTAATTGAATAGCCCGTATGTGTGTCACCTTTCAGTTTTCCTTAAGGAAAAACTATTTAGGAAGGGTGAAGAGTGTACGTGTCTGTGTGTTGGGGAAGTAACTTGGCCATGCTGACATCTGTAGCAGTGTGTACTGTATAATCAAGGTAAATAAGTCCAGTGTCTTCCGCCCTTCCATCAAAAACCTTGCTTTTCTAGAAAGAAGTAGCAGAACCCAGTGTCTGTATTTATTTCCACGATTTGTTCACCTTCTGCCTCAACCGTGGCTTCTCCTCCCCTGGTACTTCCTCGGACATTATCTTCCACTTTCATTCTGTGTAGTAATATGGGACAGACTGAAAGGCATAGATGATTTTCTGTTTATGCAGTAACTGTTGGCTAAAAAACAAAACAAAAAACAGTACTTGTGCATTTAATTAAGTGTTAATTGCATCTGAGGAACTCTTAAGAACCATATTTTAACATCAAAGCTGAATGTATATTGTGGTTTGAGTGTGTGGTGTGGAAACTACCTGATGAAAGGTATACTTGGTTTAGAAAAAGGGCTGGCTTAATTTTAAAAATACGTATTTTTACAAGGAAGTAAACTTGGTGTCCCTTAAAGTAGTGCTTTTCAATTCAGTTTGTGCATCAGAATTGTTGAGAAGCTTTTAATTAATACAAACAGATACCTAAATCCAACTTCTGATTCAGGTTCTTTTGGTCTGAAGAAAGCTTAAGCTTTTTATACCACTGACCCTAGATTACCAAGTAATTTATTATCATTCTAAGGAAAACTATTTATCTTTTCAGCCCTTTCTTTTAAATACTTAGACAGTAATTTTCCCCAAAATGGCAAATACTCATGAAAAATCCAAAAGGGATGTGCTTTGCATTAGGGGAGTCTTCTTCATACAAACTAAGTTGGTAGCAAATAAGTTGCTGGCTGTCTAACTTCTTATTAGATATTTGGAAAGATGTTTCTTTTGTCAGAAAACCAACCAAATGACAACCAATGAGTAGTGTGTTGAAGAAAGTAAGGGAGCTTTCACCTTCTTTAAAGCCATGGTTTACAATGCAGCTACTTCTGGGAAAAATATCCCAAGATAAAAGGTAGCTATGGGTTTTTGTTTTTGGTTTTTGTTTGTTTTTTTTTTTTTTGAAAGAAGGATTTGATGAAAGAAAGTCATAGATTATTCATTGGATGCCAGACTCCTAAGAAAATCATAGAATGACCTTTCTGGCAGGAAGGAGAGACACAAAAACGATGGGTATTTGGAGATGCTTAGCAGGTCTCTCATTTGAAGCCGAAAGTGATAAACCTGGAAAGAAGGGCAAAATAAAATAATTATCGTGGTGAATTGTCAAGAATTAGGTCATTATTAATACATAAGCATTATTAGGATGCAAATTTAGATAATAAAAGACCAAAAGGTGAGTTTCAAGAGAATAGAGTTATTATCCATGAATATTTATGTTTACCTGTTATCAGAGAGTGTTTGTACCTGTCAGTATTGCTAATTGGGGTATTAGAGAGTTAAAGTGCTTACTCCTTGTGGATATTGTTTCTCTTGCCCCCAAGATTCTTTCTATCACCAAACCTCCCAAAGTTTGTGTTACTCTGTGGATCTCATCTTGGTAGTTAATGGCAATCAGAAAAACAGATGGAAAGGCATTCTTATTGGGAGTGGCAAAGATAAAGGAGTTGATACTTTTGGAAAGATGGAATAGACAGGCAGAACATGAGCATCCCATCAACAGTGCACCACATGGTGGGTGAAATGGTGTACCCATCAGGATGTGCTCGGTTACCATGCAGAAGTAAATAACCTTATTTTAAAAAATTTATTTATATTTTTCATAAAACTTGAGAAATATGACCTCATGATAAACATTTTTGGAAATACAGAACTACTTATATAAATCCAAAATAGTATAATTTTATATGTTACATATATACATATTTATATAGTTTCATATATTACAGAGGTGCTTTCTAAATACGAACCTACATGGACCTTTATATTTGGGGCATGTTCTTTCAATTCTGAATAAGTTAATTTTGGTCCCACTAGACTTTCAATAACAGAGTTAAATTAAAGCTGTTATTCAGAGATTTTTTAAAATTTATGTTAATAAAGAGTTCCTCAGAGATATTATACCTAGTTTTCCAAAAATAGTACCTATCTTCTTAGTAATCTACAAGTCAGATTTTAAGCAGCAGTTGGTAAGAAGTTTAAGACACTCATTTCCATTTTTTCAGATTGTAAAGTTCTATTGCTGGTCACTGCAGTTAATATAGCCATCACACAGCATTATTTTTTCAAATATAACTTAGAGATTATCATTAAATGGTGACTTCTGAAAGCTAATGGCAACCCACTCCAGTATTCTTGCCTGGAAAATCCCATGGATGGTGGAACCTGGTAGGCTACAGTCCATGGGGTTGCAAAGAGTCGGACACGACTGAGCAACTTCACTTTCACTTTCACTTTGTGAAAGTTCCTGTTAAATGAAACTTTTTTTGTTTTTGAGATCTCTGAGCAGGAAGAAGTAGAACTTCAGCTCCAAGCTTAACTCCTTATTTTCATTTGTACACAACTCTCAAATTCAAACTGACTACCTTATTTTCAGTCATCAGCTTACTTGCCTTTAGTGCTGACATTGTTGATGGATTCAAAGTAGTGAAACTGGCAATTCTGTATCTAATGCTAAAGTCCTAGGAGCAACAAAGGGAGGCTGAAATCAAATACTCATATACCTCAGTTTTTGTAAATCATAATATATTTTTTATTCTGTCTTGTCTTTTACCTTGGAGAAGAGTTTCTTTACTGTTATAGACAATTATACTCACTCAGTATGTAGAAAGGTCTTGACCTCTCTTAAATATTTGGCTTTTCTTTAAAAAATTAATCTTTATCTCATCAGAAGTCTATTTTAAACTGATGTGAGCTAATTTATTTAAACTGTGAGGAAAAGGTATTATATCTTTTGAGCCCAGTGGAAAAGTCAGTGTCTTAGAACTTACTGATGGCATCTTCAAAGTGATTCAGCTGACCGGGAAGTGTTGATTTCCACTTTGTGATTTTAAGAGTAAGTGACGACGAAAGGATATTTCCAGACCCCGGGGGCAGTGAAAGTAGCAAATAAGCACGATGATCACAAAAGCTTACTAGGTTGAGTAAAGAGAAATGCACAGATGTCAAAAAGTCGAAATGTATAATAGGCAAATCATCTTCTATCACTCTTGATAGAAAAAAAATAGAGGAAGATGCTATTAAAGGATTCAGAACCTGACTTGAGAAAGACCTGCAAAAACAAACAAACAAAAATTAAGTCCTTGGCTTTAGAGTCATATAAATAAGTAATTGGATCCAACCTTTTGTGAATTTAAAATGAAAGGAAAAAAAAAATCTAGGGCAGAGTTGTGTATTCAGTGAGATGTTTTGGGCTCTTTGGAGCACCAAGGAAGCACAGCCACACTTGGATCGATGGTGGTTGGCCTTAAAGACCCATGGGAACCTGAAGGTGACAGGCAGTCATTTCAGCAACATCCTGGTGAGACTCTAGAAAGTAGCATGAGTGCATGTATGGTAAAACTGGAGCTGTCACATCATCTCTTCTTAGGGGGCAGAATCCCTTGTTATTTATGTTTCTGGTAAATTCAGCACACTTGCTCTCCTTCTAGTACCAGTGCCACCACTGACTTAGTTTTCTCTTCTTTCCTCTCTACTTCACTACTTGCTCTAGCTTGTGGCCTCAGCATACTGACTGGTTATAGCATCCATTTTCTGCCCCTCAACTATTTGCTGCTGCTGCTGCTAAGTAGCTTCAGTCGTGTCCGACTCTTGGCGACCCCATGGACTGCAGCCTACCAAGCCCCTCCAACCATGGGATTTTCCAGGCAAGAGTACTGGAGTGGGGTGCCATTGCCTTCTCCACAGCTATTTACTAGCCCTTCTGTTTGCCTCATTTCAAGCTTTCCAAGAGAGATGATTCCCTTGGTCAGTTCAGTTCAGTTCAGTTCAATTCAGTTGCTCAGTTATGTCCGACTCTTTGTGACCCCATGGACTGCAGCACGCCAGGCCTCCCTGTCCATCACCAACTCCCCGAGTTTACTCAAACTCATGTCCATTGAGTCGGTGATGCCATCCAACCATCTCATCGTCTGTCGTTCCCTTCTCCTCCTGCCTTCAATCATTTCCAGCATCAGAGTCTTTTCAAATGAGTCAGCTCTTTGCATCAGATGGCCAAAGTATTGGAGTTTCAGCTTCAACATCAGTCCTTCCAATGAACATTCAGGACTGATCTCCTTTAGGATGGACTGACTGGTTGGATCTCCTTGCAGTCCAAGGAACTCTTAAGAGTCTTCTCCAACACCACAGTTAAAAGCATCGATTCTTCAGCACTCAGCTTTATAGTCCAACTCTCAAATCCATACATGACTACTGGAAAAACCATAGCCTTTGTTGGGAAAGTGATGTCTCTGGTTTTTAATATGCTGTCCAGTTGGTCATAACTTTCCTTCCAAGGAGTAAGCGTCTTTTAATTTCATGGCTGCAATCACCATCTGCAGTGGTTTTGGAGCCTTCAAAAATAAAGGCTACCACTGTTTCCACTGTTTGCCCATCTATTTGCCATAAAGTGATGGGACCGGATGCCATGATCTTAGTTTACTGAATGTTGAGCTTTAAGCCAACTTTTTCACTCCCTTCTTTCACTTTCATCAAGAGGCTCTTTAGTTCTTCTTCACTTTTTGCCATAAGGGTGGTGTCATCTGCATATCTGAGGTTATTGATATTTCTTCCGGAAATCTTGATTCCAGCTTGTGCTTCTTCCAGTCCAGTATTTCTTATGATGTACTCTGCATATAAGTTAAATAAGCAGGGTGACAATATACAGCCTTGATGAACTCCTTTTCCTGTTTGGAACCAGTCTGTTGTTCCATGTCCAGTTCTAACTGTTGTTTCCTGACCTGCATATAGGTTTCTCAAGAGGCAGGTCGGGTAGTCTGGTATTCCCATCTCTTTCAGAATTTTCCAGTTTATTGTGATCTACACAGTCAAAGGCTTTGGCATAGTGTGCTGTTGCTGCTAAGTCACTTCAATCGTGTCCGACTCCATGTGACACCATAGACGGCAGCCCACCAGTCTCCTCCGTCCCTGGGATTTTCCAGGCAAGAACACTGGAGTGGGTTGTCATTTCCTTCTCCAATGCATGAAGGTGAAAAGTGAAAGTGAAGTCACTCAGTCATGTCTGACACTTAGCGAACCCATGGACTGCAGCCTACCAGGCCCCTTCGTCCATGGGATTTTCCAGGCAAGAGTACTGGAGTGGGGTGCCATTGCCTTCTCCGAGAGAACAGTATAGAGGTACCTTAAAAAACTAAAAATAGAGCTACCATGGTGTGTTCCCGACTCTTTGTGACCCCATGGACTCCTCTGTGCATGGAATTTTCCAGGCAAGAACACTGGAGCGGGTAGCCATTTCCTTCTTTTGGCATAGTCAATAAAGTCAGTAGATATTTTTCTGAAACTCTCTTGCTTTTTAAATGATCCAGTGGATGTTGGCAATTTGATCTCCGGTTCCTCTGCCTTTTCTAAATCCAGCTTGAACATCTGGAAGTTCACGGTTCACGTATTGCTGAAGCCTGGCTTGGAGAATTTTGAGCATTACTTTACTAGCATGTGAGATGAGTGCAATTGTGCAGTAGTTTGAGCATTCCTTGGCATTGCCTTTCTTAGGGATTGGAATGAAAACTGACCTTTTCCAGTCCTGTGGCCACCGCTGAGTTTTCCAAATTTGCTGGCATATTGAGTGCAGCACTTTCACAGCATCATTTTTTAGGATTTGAAATAGCTCAACTGGAATTCCATCACCTCCACTAGCTTTGTTTGTAGTGATGCTTCCTAAGGCCCACTTGACTTCACATTCCAGGATGTCTGGCTCTAGTTGAGTGATCACACCATTGTGATTATCTGGGTCATGTGGATCTTTTTTGCACAGTTCTTCTGTGTATTCTTGCCACCTCTTCTTAATATCTTCTGCTTCTGTTAGGTCCATACCATTTCTGTCCTTTATTGAGCCCATCTTTGCATCTTTCCTTCGTCAGTTAATCACTATTCAGGACAGGTTATCCATCTTGAACTGGGCTCTCATGCCAGACCAGATGTGATTGCCTTTGGCAAATACCCATCTCGAGTCAAACTGCAGTGACCGCAGTTTGGATAAGACGCTTTCGTTTGCTCATTTAGTGCATATAAATTAAACTCCTCTTTTGTGCCAGGCCGAGTGCAAGATGCTGGGGTTACACCAGTCATCCAATAAGAATTATGAATCTTACTTTTTAGTAAGAGAAGAACAACAACTATGAAATAGATTAAACTAAAATGAATGTACATACAAATAAACATAGGTTTGAAAGGCGCCTCTCAGAATGAGGCTGTTCCCATGACAGTCTCGATGCAGCTCTCCTGGGGGGAACCAGCAGGTGACTTTGTATGACCTGTTCAAGTAGTTTTGGTCAAGATAATTCACATATGTGGAATTTAAATGAGAAAGAATTGAAAACAAAAAGTGAAAAACATATGTAACCCATGTTATTTCCTTGTTGATACCGTCAATCAAGTAATAGTTAAATGTCTTTGTGTTGCTGTTGTTCAGCTGCTCAGTTGTGTCTGACTCTTTGCGACCCCGTGGCCTGCCTCCCGTCAGGGTTTCCTGTCCTTTACTATCTCTCAGAGTTTGTTCAGTTTCATGTCCACTGAGTTGGTCAGGCCATCTAACCATCTCATCCTCTGTCAACCCCTTCTCCTAATGCCTTCAATCTTTAAATGGTTTTAAGAATCAGGAACCAGAGGTCACTTTAGGTGACATGTTTCTTTATAGTTGATTATGTAGTTTGGGTAGGACCTTGAGAAACATTCCCTCATAAATTGGAAAGTCTTTTATAAGATGACAATCATTATCTTTTGTTTTTAAATTTTTTCTTGTTAAAAAGAGTTTTGTTTTTTTTTACTAAGTTGAAAAAATATATAACGGTAATACATGTTTGTAGAGAGCTTTCAGGTACTTTTGATTGGTTTATTTTATTACTGATAATTATCATTTATTTCTTTTAAGATATCAAGAGGTGATACTGGATATAAGGGGTCCATTAGAGCCTATCAACCCTGTTCCCAAAGTTAATACATATTGAAAAGTGGTATCCATGGATTCTTACAGTAATGCAGATTGTAGTGTACTAGATTAGTGATATTGTAATATTAACTACTTTATTTAGAATCCTGTTCTGCATGTCCAATTTCCCTATAACACTTGGCCTGAAAAAGAAATGAGAACCTATTTTCTGCTGAACAAGTTTTTTCACTTGGATATAGTCTTAAAGATGTATTGCTGCTGCTGCTGCTGCCAAGTCGCTTCAGTCGTGTCTGACTCTGTGTGACCCCATAGACGGCAGCCCACCGGGCTCCCCCATCCCCGGGATTCTCCAGGCAAGAACACTGGAGTGGGTTGCCATTTCTTTCTCCAATGCATGAAAGTGAAAAGTGAAAGTGAAATCGCTCAGTCATGTCTGACTCTTAGCGACCCCATGGACTGCAGCCCACCAGGCCCCTCAGTCCATGGGATTTTCCAGGCAAGAGTACTGGAGTGGGGTGCCATTGCCTTACATTTTATAAAAAGTTTCTTCTTCTTTTTTTTTTTTTTTTGCAAACTTTTGAGATGGGAGCCATGTGGGTTGAACTCCTCCTTTCAAATTTTGTCTTTTATGGTCATTCCTGCATCTTGACCCCCTCTGAAATAATGACTACAGTAAACAGACAGAATTGGCAAGATACTCTGGAGAGTACTTGGTTCAAGATGTTGCCACTTTTGCAAGTTCTGTGTGTTTTCCTTATCCCAAAGTCTAAGTGGAGGGGAAAACTTTTGAAAGTTTGTGTGTGAAAGGGAGAAACAGAAATGAGAGGGAACAAATAGAGCAAGAGAGGAAATGGCTAGAAATTATAAATGTATTCTTTGTTTGCTATTAGAATAGTAGGACAGTCTCTGGCATTACTTTACAAAACTATCTTTACCAACAAGTCAGTAAAATATTGTCATTATTTTTCTAATAGTAATAATGAATAAAATATAAAAACAGATAAAAGACATATGCCAACAAAGTAAACCTCTCCAGACCAAACACAAAAGGCAGAAACAAAATATGCACAGTTTGGCAGGCAGATCTAAGGGCATAAGGTGCTGGGATCAAAACCTGGAAGTAAGAAGAGATGTCCTGGAATTGACATCCTTTCGGGCTATGGAACTAACAGTGCCCCTTGTGAAGGATGTAACTAGGGCAGAGCTCACTGTGCAGACTGGTGAGTGGGATGGAAGCTGATTGATGAGATCTTCCTATTGGCAGAGTCTAACTCTTCGGAGGCTACAATGGAGCAAGCTATGTTTCCTATTATTGCTGTAATAAATTATCACAAACTTAGTGGCTTAAAACAACACAGATATATTATCTCATATTTTGTAGGTCAGAAATCTAACATGGGTCTCACTGGGCTAGATCAAGGTACCAGTACGGCTGCATCCCTTCTGGAGGCTTCAGGCGACAATCAGTTTCCTTGCTTCTTCCAGTTTCTAGAAACCACCTGCATTTCTTAGGGGCTCGGCCCATGCTTTCATCTTCAAAGTAGCAGCATAGCACAATCATATGTTTTTCACCAACTCTCTGCCTTTGTCATGTCACCTCCTCTCCTCTGTTTCCTCTTACCCTCCTGCATTCCTCTTTTTATTTCTTAAAGGAGCAATGGCAGTAATATGACTAAAAAAAGATACTTGATCATATTCTGTAAAATAATAATAAGTTTATCCAAAATGACAACAAATTAAAAGTTTAAAAAGAAAACAGACAGTGAATTGACACTCAAGTTATATAGTTACTTCAGATGAAAATAAAATAATGGGGAAATACTAAAATAATTATATTCATGATTGCCTAAGAGATAGAGAGCAGTTATTCAAAAAGAAGAATTATTAAGAAAACAATAAGAGGCCCTAAAAATACCTGAGAGAATGAACTTAGTGAATAAACTAAATTTTATTATTGGAGAAATTTTGTACGATATATAGAACAGGATCTCTATTTTGAATATGCAAATATTTCTTCCTTAACAGGAAATGACCTAATTCAACATAGTAAAAATATTTAAACAGATAAAGAAACCAATAAGCACAGAGGTTTTCTCAGCTTCATTAGTAATCATGAAAATATCAATTAAACAACATACATGTACTGTACCATGTTCTACTGAATAGACTTAAAATTTTAAATAGTCATTTTTAAGGTTGATGGCACAGGTACACTTTTATATTGAGTAAATCTAAAACCTTATCACCCTCACATCTGACCTTTAGATGTTTCCCCAAGAGAGATACTCAGGCACATGTATCAAAAGACATGCATGATATTGTTTTTTTCCACTGATTTTTACAATAGAGAAAAATTGATGACAAAAATAGGCAAAAACTAACAAAAGAGGAGTAAATAAACATGATGTGGCAAAACATATAATGAAATTAAATGAGATGCTCTAAATTTATGTGTTTCAGCATATGGGGGAATGTAAAAAATAGTACTGAATTTGCATGGGTACATATTCATATATATGTGTGTTTTAGAAATTACTTTAAAGATAAAAAGCAAATTTTTAATAGTGTTTATGTCAGTATAGTGGAAGAATGGATCAGCAATGGAAGTGGTGATTGAAGAGAACTTGAGCTTTATGTGTGATCTATTTTGGTTAAAAATATACCTAAATTCATATTAGTTTATGTTTTATTTTTTTTAGTTTATAATATCAGTGCTTTATTTTATTTTTTTAATATAAATTTATTTATTTTAATTGGAGGTTAATTACTTTACAATATTGTATTAGTTGGACATATTAGTTTTTAAAGCACACAAATAAAGGTAAAAGATGTTAATTATTAAATTGTAAAAGTAATTAAATCTGGCAGCTGGCATTATAGGTGCCTCTTATTTTTATTTCTTTTTATGTGCTTTTGAAATTTATAAACATATTTTAAGGGTAATTTTACCAGAAGAAATTAAAAAAAAAAAGCTTAACATTAACTTTAGAAAGTACAGAGTCAATATGAAAATTGTGTGCGGGGAAATTTATACCAAAAGCAGAATAAGGAGACAAAGAGATTCAAAATAGACACATAAGGGAATAATTAGGAGACAAGGAACATAGCTTGTGAAGTTCCAACATTATTTTATTATTTTATATTCTTATTTTATAGGAAATGAATAAGAAAGTGGCAGAGGAGCAATATTTGAAATGGTAATGTCAGAGGATTTTCCAGAACTGAAAAGTACAGGAGTCCACTGTTTGCATGTGCACATCAAATGTCCAGTAGGACCAAATCCATATCTAGAAACATCAAGTTTAATGAGAACATCTCATTAGCTACCAGGAACCAAAGGCAGACTACCTACTAGAAACTAAAGGAAAGACAATTAGAACAACAGCAATTTTTTAAGGGATCTCCACACTGTTCTCCATAGTGGCTGTACTAGTTTGCATTCCCACCAACAGTGTAGGAGGGTTCCCTTTTCTCCACACCCTCTCCAGCATTTATTGCTTGCAGATTTATGGCAAAACCAATACAGTATTGTAAAGTAAAATAAAGTAAAAATAAAAATTAAAAAAAAAGAACAACAGCAAACTTGTCACAGCAAGAATTGATGCCAGAAAACAATAGAGGGATTTCATGAAAGCACCAAGGTTAAGATCTATCAACCTCAAAGTCTATGCCTAGCTAAACTATTATTAAGAAGGTAAAATAAACATATCTTCTGTCAGTGAAGAACTGAGACCATGTTTTGCCCGTAAATTCACCTGAAGGTTTGAGGCTTCAAAAGCAAGAAGAAAAGTGAAGCCAAGTGACCAGAATGGATTTAAGTAGCAATGCAGTTTTTTTTTCCTTTTCTCTTCTCTCAAAAAAGATAAAGCTTCTGTTTGAGTCAATCTGATTTCCAGTATTTTTCCTTTAGAAACCAAGTAAGAAAAAACTTGTATTCTACTCCTGAAAGTTTATTCTTGATGCAACTTTATGAAAAGTTCAAAATAAGTCAACTGACTATAAGTCAACTATTTGATAAAATTGATGTAGTTCATGCCAGTATACAGAAATTGGCAGTCTTTGATTCTAAAGCAGACTGACATAGAAAACAATGTAAAATTATATGTAATGTTACTTTCATTACCAAAAAAGAAGAGCTAGACATTTAAGTTAGTATACAGATATTCTGTTTGTATACAGGGTACTAAGATTTTATTTTTGGAAAGCATCTTCCTTGTTTATTAATAAAAGGCAGGAGAGTTGTGGCATTTTCAAAGGGACTTGTGAGGAAAAAGTAGTGCAGAAAACCAGCAACCAGCTACGTGAGGGTTGTCAATATTTTCATACAAATCTTATGAAAAGGGAATGGAATCACCCCTAATTCCAACGTAATGTGTCAGATTACTGAAGGAAATCTGTTCTGTGGTACATCATAAAAACTCAGTGGTTATATGTTGAGCTAATAATAAATAATATATTTCTGTTCTGACCTATTAAACTTATTTTCAAGATCAAGAGTAATTGATTCATTATTATATTATTCATCTAAAATACAATGATGGTGAAGGACAGGGAAGTCTGGTGTGTTGGGGTCCATGGGGTTGCAAAGAGTCGGACATGACTGAGCACCTGAACAACAACAGGACAACAGATTCATATAAGTAAAATTAAATCAAATAAAAGAGAGCCATGCATGAAAAATGTTATAAACTCAGGATTATGAGTATACCAGTTGTGTACGCAGGCACTCTTTCAGGAACAGTGAACTTTGTGTTCTTTTGAGAACTTCAGTTCAGTTCAGTCGCTCAGTCGTGTCTGACTCTTTGTGACCCCATGAATCACAGCACGCCAGGCCTCCCTGTCCATCACCGACTCCCGGAGTTCACTCAGACTCATGTCCATCGAATCGGTGATGCCATCCAGCCATCTCATCCTCTGTCGTCCCCTTCTCCTCCTGCCCCCAATCCCTCCCAGCATCAGGGTCTTTTACAATGAGTCAACTCTTCGCATGAGGTGGCCAAAGTGTTGGAGTTTCAGCCTCAGCATCAGTCCTTCCAAAGAACACCCAGGACTGATCTCCTTTAGGATGGACTGGTTGCATCTCCTTGCAGTCCAAGGGACTCTTCAGAGTGTTCTCCAGCACCACAGTTCAAAAGCATCAGTTCTATATAAATGCAAGATGATTTACTGTTATTACATCAGCTTTAAAATGGTGATTTTCTGGGGAAATCTTCCATATTGTTTTGAACTAAATTATTTACAGTTATCAAGTGAACTCTCAATTGAGCATATTTATTTAGAACTATGGATCATATATAATACAAAAAGAGTTGTTAAAACAGATAGTATTTAGGACTAGGCCTCGGTAATGTTTTCAACTGGGATGATTTCATAAATTTAAAAAATAGGATTTGCCATAACTAAATACTGTATAATACAGACCAAAAGTTTTCCATGGCTCGAGAAACAAGAAGATCTCAGTTCAATAAAAGAAAAGAAAGCCAGGAAGGTCTTAGACAGAATATTTATTCAGCCCTGTATCACTTGGTTAAAAAAGAGATGTGGTGGTCCTTGGGAACGTCCATGGAGACAACTGCAGATGACTTTGAGAAACTATCCACCATAGATTTTGTTGTCACTGAGCCTTGACAGCCACTTTAAATCTTTTCTGATGCAATTTTTATTCCACCAAACAGATGAACAATTCTGCTCCTCAAAACTGAAAAGAATTGTTTACTATATGATATAGAAATATGCCTTATTCCTCCACTTTCTAGCAGTTTAATGCCTTATATTTTCTAGTTAGTTGATCCCAACCATTGAAGCTTTATCATTACAGAGTTGGGGATGGAGCCATGAATATGAGATACGGTATGTTTTAACAGTATTCAGGTTCTGACTAGAGTTTGACTGAAAAAAAGTAACTGAGTTGGTATTTTCTTCTTCGTTGCCTACTCTCTCCATGAACCTCTTAATATGATTATGACTTCAACCTCAGAGAGTCTGAGGAACTTGTCCAAGACCACACGGCTAGAACATGACCCACCTGGGGTGTATAAACAAGGGTCATTTTCAGGGTGAAAACAGGAAATACTTTATATTTTGAGCATGTTCATGTACAGTTAAAAAATAAAAAAAAAAATACTATATAACTTCAAAGCCTAATCCTCGCATTTTGTCATATTGTCCCATCACTATACCCTTAGTTCAGTATAAAGAATAGATGATGATTAATTTTCTTGTTACTTTGTCATGACCATAAGTACTATGCAAAATAATGACAGATGCCATCTTTTTCTATTTTATATTTAATAATAAGAAAACATTGTCTAAAGAAAAATCTAGCTACCTTTTAATAACTTATAGTCATGTTAAAATGCCTATCAATATAAGATAAGGGCTTCCTCGGTGGCACTAGTGGTAAAGAACCCACCTGCAATGCAGAAGACACCAGACACAGTTTCCATCTCTGGGTCGGGAAGATCCCCTGGAGGAGGGCACGGCAACCCACTCCAGTATTCTTGCCTGAAGAATTCCATGGATAGGGGAGCCTGTGAACTACCATCCACAGGGTCGCACAGAGTCAGATAGGACTGAAGTGACTTAGCACGCATGCATAAGATAAATGAAAATATATTATTATTTGAATAGTAACATTTGCCTAATTCACATGTTCCCAAGAATTTATCAAACTAATGCTTTGGGCTAGAAATAACACAACCAAACACAGGTTTATAATTTAGAACCTAGTGGTCTGGTAAACCCATGTGTGTTATGATGGATATAGGAGGGCATTTAAGTAATGTTTTAATATGATCCATCATATGGAAATGTGTGAAGGCAGTTCCAGTCTTTTGTGAGGACATAGCAATGTCACTGTCATATAGAACAGTGAAATGATTATTATTTTCTCCATCAGACAGATGCATTGCTAATAAAAGATAAACATATTGATATATTGGACCCTAAAAATATAGCTAACTATCCAAAACTGTGAGATTTATGTTTCAGGAAGATTTTATAGGTACCCAATTGCAAATTTTATTATTAAATGAATTTTTTAATCAAAGGTATCTAAGTAGTGTGTGTGTATCTATTAATCTGTGTTCATGTTCCTTAATTCCAAGTTGGCTTCTAAAACAGCTATAACTAATCTAAATGACGAATGAAACAAAAACATGTCCAATGCATATGAAAAGAATTTTTTAATATAGTGGACATTAAATGCTTTCTTAGTAAAAGATCTAAAGGTGAAAAGGCTCCGACTGGTTAAATACAATTACACTGGTGAGTTTACCTTGATATCTTTTCTGCCAACACATGACTACTAAAAGTAAGGGGGTGTTGAGAATTTGGGCACAGTTGTTCAGATTGTTAAGACTTTTATGGTAGCGTTATGTAATTCCTTACTTCTAGCTCTCAGTTATAAAGAGGACATTAATAAGCATGAAAACATCTACAATTTCTGCTTTATTTCCTAAATACTAGGCTGATTTAATAAGTCTGCCTAAGACCACAGCCTTGAACAAGAGAGTTAGGTGAGTATCACAGAATACCAGGAAAGTTCCATTCTTCAGCCCCGGAAGCCTCCCCTGACAAATGGTATTGAGTACTAGATTGCACTGAATAAATTGCCCACAAATAGTTGTGATAAGAGCTTCTAATCTTATACTTGAATTGCTTTATTGTACTTGTATAAATGAAAGCAGGAGAAAATATATGAAAAAGCTTGTGTATCTTATTTGTCTTTCATCCCAAAGATATGTGTAAAATCATTTGTCTAAGCGGTTACTCTTGAGCATACTTTTCATATTGTGATGCTGATTCGAAGTCCCTAAATATTCCAGAGTTAGAATTTAAGAACTGTACCCTATTAAACATATTGAAGCTTGTCCCTAATGCCCTTTTATGTAGGCTAGAATGCATGAAAATAAGATTAGTTTCTAGTAGTTACTATGTATCCATTAGATCCATCAAGAGACCTGAGAATATTTGATGTCAAGGAAAATATAGCACTTTATTTCCAGTTAGATTGCAGTTTTCCTTGTTGTTCTAATAGATTCCTTTCTAAGCTTGTTTCTTTAGTCTGTAGCTGTTGTCTCTTCTTTTATCTTGTATGTTTCCCCTCCCATATATAAGGTATATAATGTACAGACATGGCTAAAATGGCAACGTAAACTCTCCCAGTTGCATTTCAGTAGCTGTGTTGTGGCGTTCTGAGTTTCTGAGAGAGGGTGAGATAAAGAGAATGGATTTAAAAAAATGGGCTTTTCAGTGCTAAATGATCATAGTATTTATGTCTCTTCTTCCTGTGATGCCACTATATTCTGTAATTCATGTCTCATAATTCAGAGCCCCTAGAGGTCTTGAAATTAAATGATGCTGCTTTTTGTTATTCAGTTTATTCAATGAATAATTATTCAGCAATATTCAGTATATATCAAGTACTGTTCTTAATTTTAAAATCTGGCAAGACTCTTTTTTCCTATTTCTCCCCAACTCCAATAAATTTACAAATAAATAAGTGTTTTCTAATAGGTCTGTTATACTGGTCTGTTTCTTGAAAATTTGTTTTTCCTTATGAAATGAGGCTTCTGTTAGGTAAAATGAGAGAAAGGAAAGATGAATATCCTGAGGCACTTTCTTGACCATATAGGAACTTGCATTGAGTTGTATGAAAGAGTTACCTGGTTTAAAAAAAAAAAAACGAAAGTGGTTTTTTTTTTGTTTGTTTTTTGTACTTCATCATCCACCAATTCCTGGAACTTCTCTGTAACAGTGAGATGATACCAGCAATAACCATTTAGGTAGATCCATGTAAAAATATCATTTGAGGAATTGTGTTTATGATTGTGGTATTAACAAAACCATATTGCAAGAGAAACTGACTTATGGCTTAACACCTTGCTTTACTGTCCTAGCCTTACTATCTTAGAAACCTAGGTAAGATAGTGTGCTATTTTAGTAGGTTAAAATGCCTCCTAATGGGTTAAATGCACCTGGACTGGAAAAACTATACATATTTTTGCAGATTTTGAAGTTGTGGGCTTCCTTGGGCATATGGACTCTGTTTTAAAATATAAATTTATTTATTTTAATTGGAGGTTAATTACTTTACAGTTTTTGTTTTGTTTTGTTTTGTTGTACCACATAACATGCTAGATCTTAGTTCCATAACCAGGGACCGAACCGCATGCCTCCTGCAGTGGAAGCACGGAGTCTTAACTGGGGAGGTTCCCTGTAGGGACTCTTGATATGGGGCATGCCCCTTGGAGGACTTTGGAAGCTATGCCAGTGGGATGTTTCAAGCAACATTTGTATCTATGAGGAGTGAGACTTCTTCTAATCTAGGGCAGTTATTCAACTGCCTGATGCATTAATAGAACTGTTTCCTTGAACCTGAACTGCGTCATTTGGGAAAGGCTCGCTCTCAGAGGACAGTGTGAACTCTCATTTATGTGAACTGCTGCAAGAATTCTGATGGAGAGGACCACTATCATCAAATTTCTATCTTCTCAGTAGACTTGTGGCAAGTGTGACTGTCCCAGTCTTGAGACTCTGAGTGTTTAGTTGACTGTAAGAAGAACCCCTGGGCATTACAGTGATCTTTCTCTACTCTTCAAATATGCAGCTTCATTCTCACCATCTCTGTTATCCTTTATAAAATGAAAAGACTAGAGTGGCGTTTTTCTAAGTGTGGACTTCAGATAACCCTCAGCAGAATCTCCTGAACTCCAGATTCTTAGGTCCCACCTTAGAACAATGAAATCAGAGTCTTTGGAAATGGTGCACTGAAGTCTACATTTTTAACCCCTCCTATCCTGATGGCTCAATGGGTAAAAAGAAAAAAAAAATCCACCTGCGATGCAAGAGATGCAGGAGACTCGGCTTCGATTTCTGGGTCGGGAAGATCCCCTGGAGGAGGGCATGGCAACCCACTCCAGTATTCTTGCCTGGAGAATCCCATGAACAGAGGAGTCTGGCAGGCTATGGTTCACAGGGTCACAAAGAGTCAGACAGGACTGAAGCAACTGAGCATGCACGGATCTATGATACAGGAGTACACAACTAAACATGACACTCTTTAGATTATGTTTTAATTCCAGCTCTCTATGACTGTATAATTCTAATCATTTATTCCTCTCATTCTACATTGTGTCTTAATGCAATCAAAGTGTTCATTTCTTCAGAAGACTGTCAAGGAGTAAGTAACTGGGAGTTTCAGAGATGGCAATACTCTAGAAGAGATCTTTTTAGTTAATTCAGATTAGGGACTCTGGGACAGTTTCTTATCATTATCCACCTTTCTCAAAGTCCCCTTGGTCCTCTATGATCCTTATGATTATTAAGACATATAGTTTCTTAGTACCATATGATAATTCTTTTTGAACTGTTGATTTATTTCCCATCATGTTATCACTCTTGTAACTATTGCCTTGATTGTAAGATAGTGACTTTCTAGAAGGTTGGAGATTATATTCGGTCTTACAAAACAAGTGAAAATCAATACTTTCACTCTCTTTAGCAGAATTAATTTCAGATATACCTGAGATGAAAGAAAAAAAAAATCCCTTTGTTGTTCTGCTGAAGTTGTCAAGCCTTCCATTAGTCTAGGTTAAGTTTTGCGGGTTTTGAATTTAATTTTGGTTTCTAATATTGATTTATATTTCATAAAGATGTTGCTGGTTACAAAAAAAAAAAAAAAACCTTCAGTAAATTCTTCCACTTCTAGGGCACTGCTTTACTTCAAAATGAGAAGTGTTTGTCAGTGATTCAGTTTCCATTTTAGGAATTAAAATTATCAGTGAAATAGAAAAGTATGGTGAATTACAAAAGGCTATGAGACGGTAATTCAGGCTAGTCAAAGTAATGCATTTAATATAGGCTCTTGAATTTAAGAAAACTAAATGTGATTCAATCTTATTTTCTCTATTTTATCCCAATGTTATTAAAAGTTGTTTAAGACTTTAGACTCCAGGAGGGCATATATCTTTGACATCTTTGTATTTCCAGTAGTGTTTTCTTATACCACAGATACTTTTTGCATATTTCATAAATGAGTGGACAAACACATGTTATAAAGAAAAAGGAAATGTGCTGTTATCAGACTCTAGGTGGAAGTAAAAAGCAATACTTAGCAGAGTCCTCCATATATTGGCTTAGCCAAAAAGATTATTCAGGTTTTTCCATAAAACCCAAACTAACTTCTTGGCCAACCGAATACTACTATACCCCACCCTAGCCTGCAGGTTCTGTTCCTTACCTCCCCACTCTCGCACACACTGTCAGAAGTTCTCAGAATTCATTCCTGTGTTCCCTAGCAGAGCCACAACCCCCAAGAGTAGTGATCCACAATCCAAGAGCACGTTTCCCTTTCTCTAACATTAGACTTCATACTCCCTCGGTACCCCAATCTAAACTTCTGACTGTTCCGAGGAGAGTGATCTGGGAAATGAAGAATCGCAGCTGTAAGAATTCCATGAGCAAGTGTATCCTCTCTGGGGGTAAAGAAAAGTGTATTTGGACTTTAGAAAATCATGGTGGAAAAATACAATGGTAGAAGCTTTAACACTTCCCAGTGGTAAAATTTCAAGCAGTGCAGCATATGAGAAAGGCATTTTTTGGGACAGAATCCTAAAATGATATCAGGAGGGCTTTTCTGCCTCCTAGTACCGCTGGTTCTGCTATAACCTGACTTGATTTTTTGATTTACAAGGTCCTTTTTGTAAGTACCTTTCTTCAGAAGAGCAGAGTGGGGTAATAAATACTCTCTCGTCACTATGTATCAGTTATTCTTTCTCATCCTTGGCTGTACATTAAAATCACCTGGGGAGCTTTTAAAAATCCTGATGTCCGGGCCATACTCCAAACCAATTAAATCTGATTCTCTGGGAGTGGAATACAGTCATTGGGGTATTTAAAGCTCCCAGAACCAGTGCTTTAAACAAGGATGAGGAGTGAAGTAGATGTCAGATGCCTACAGAGGACCAGTCTCAATAGTTACACTTTAAGAAGACATGCAAGAAAATTGTAGATGATGGAGTCTGTGGAGACTGGAGAGTGAAGATCTTGGCTACTCAGCTCCAATCCAATGTTGAAGGGAGGGAAACAGGTTGATTAAGAGGACCAAAGAAATCCCCCGGATTAAAGCACTTTTCTGCCCTTTAGTGTGTGAGCTTGAGCAAGATACTGCTTTATGCTTCACTTTTCTTATTAGTAAAATGAAGTTAATAATTATACCTGTTCCTTAAGATTGTTGTAAGGATTAAGTGAAGTCATAAGCATAAAGTACTTAGCCTTATGTTGGGCCATAACAAACAGATATCCCATATTTGTGCTAATTATTATGATAATGACCCCAGAAATACCAGAGTCTACTTGTCTTCTTTTCAGTAGGCAGACCACACAAAAACTAGGGAGATGGACATCAAAAATTTCTGAAAAAGACCTTATTATATTTCTTATTTTTCCAGCACCTTATCCCCACTCTCAGCCTCCAAGTATTTCTTGCTCTTTTGGATTCTTATACCCACAGTTCCATCCAACAGATTGGAAGTGTTATTTATACATGAGTAGATGAATTAGTAGGTTATCAATTGAGAGTTTACTGTGTGGCACACTTCCTCAGAACAAACACTATTTTGTGGCTTAAATCAACAACTACTTTTGATTTTGCCTCACTGTCCTTTGAGTTGGTGATTTGACCTGTGCTCTGCTGGGTGGTGCTCAATCGGTAAAGAATCTGCCTACAGTGCAGGAGATCCGGGTTCAATCCCTGGGTCAGGAAGATCCCCTGGAAAAGGAAATGGCAAACCACTCCAGCATTCTTGCCTGGAAAATCCCATGGGCAGAGGAGCCTGCTGGTCCATGGGATCACGAGTCGGACATGACTTAGTAACTGAACCCCACCACCACCTGCTGGGTGGTTGTGTTTCTGGACTCAAAAGTGCATCTGTGTCAGCTGTTATTCATCCTGCCGGCTCTTTATTTTGGGGCTGTCTGGCTGCAGTTAGGGTGATAGGCAGGACTAAGCTGTGGGTGTCTTGTTACCTAGCAAGTTAGCCTGGGTGTTTTCATGTGATGGTAACAGTTTATAGGAGTGGAGAAGTGGAAGCTCTTGTGGTCAAGGATCAAACTGACACCATATCATTTCTGTTACATTCTTTGGGTTAAAGAGGTCATGTAGCTAGCCCATGTCCAAAGGATAGGGAAAAGTACTCCACTTTTGATAGAAGTTGCTACAAAGTACTGTGGCCTTTTTTTGTCATCTTTCACAGTAGCCTGTTGAAATAGGACTGATAGGAGGAATTGAGGTCAGAGTAAGGGTGATGGCTTGGGCATATAAAAGACACATTAGAGATAGGATTTGGCAGATAATCTGGTGTGCATGGCAAGGGACAGGCATATTTAAGTAGAAGCTGAGACCTCAGTTATTATGAGAACTGAACTTTGATTAACTGAAATAGGAAAGCAGAAGGCAGCAAATGAGCACAGGGTCTTATCTATGTATTCTCTTATAACAGACCCCAGACTGTATTTCCTTTCTGAAATTGCTTTCTTTTGATAACCATTTTTTTTTTCTCCAGGGGCAGGGCGTATTTTAAAACTCATTAAGGACTCAAATGACCAATTAAATATTCTATTTCTTAGTTGACTCCTTCATAAACTTTTAGAATGCTAATAAAAGGTATAAGTAATATATGTCATTTCTAGTCCAAAAGGAAATTCCTCTAATCTCAACTCCAAAGCAGGTTATTCAGTTTCAGAACCAAAATATCTTAACTCTGAGCCAAGACCAAAGTCTATGTAACATCCTAAGAGAACCCGAGAGAAATTTATGACAATAAAAATGATACAGTGGCAGTTAACCATTTTCCGTATTTATTTACTCTATATAGAATTCTTCTCTGAATTTTATAGATGTTTTTGTTATAAATTTGCTTTCATGAATAGAATTTTAAATTGATTTGCTCTTATGTAACCATTTTACATAGACCACTAGACTGTGAAATAAAATCAGACAAAGGTAGACATTTTTTTTTTCCTTTCTTGATTTAGTATTCACAGTGATTTTACTATAGCAAGATGGTCTCTCCTTTTCCTTTTGTGGTATTTTGCCCCTGAAAATCTTTCTTTTCCCTTTGATGCATACTATTTCAAGTACTTTTAAAGGAACATCTTTTCATGAACTAAAATTCTTTAATATTAGCTTAGAAATATCCAATACCACTTCTACTAGTGCTTTTTATTGATTTTTTTATTACTGTTACTATTGATACTTATCTTCATGACTTAAAATGTGTTTCAAAGTAATTAAATTACTTTTTCCTCTTTTTCTCTCCTCCGATAAGCTTGGGCTCATGTTACCAGCCCTGATTGTAGGTTTGTGTCTCCACGTGGAGAGCTCGCTCTGCAGGTGGGAAAGCCTGTGTTTCTGTCTCAGGCAAAAGAACTATTTCTTTCCATTTCCCTATAGTCTTTCCTTGATCTATTACTTAGGTACTTTCCCATTGTGTGTGCGTGGTAAGTTGCTTCAGTCGTGTCCAGCTCTTTGTGACCCTGTGGACTGTAGCCCGCCAGACTCCTCTATCCATGGGGATATTCCAGGCAAGAATACTAGAGTGAGTTGCTGTGCTCTCCTCTGGGGGATCTTCCCAACCTAAGGATTGAACCCCTGTCTCTTACATCTCCTGCACTGGAAGGTGGGTTTTTTACCACTAGTGCCAACTAGGAAGCCCCATTTCCCCATTAAGGCTGAAAATTTCCCCATTAAGGCTGAAAACCATCTGAAAATTTGATGGCTTCAAAGAGCGGTCCCTAATTCTCACTCATGCATCTGTGGATCTGCTGGCGGGGAAGGGCTCAGCTAGTCTGGGCTCAGCTGCATTAGACTCCAAGAGATGTAGGTTGGGTCTAGGTCAGTGTCATGTGTCTGTTATTCTCCTCGGACCCGTTGTAGGTTTTAGAGCTTGGTGTGTTTTTGGTAGGTGACTCTGACAGCAATTTTTCTATTTGTTAATTTGAATGCAGACAACAAGGTGTCTCAATATATAAGATGTGAAGACGGGAAACAACATGCAGGGATACATTATTGACTTATACAAGATGACAAGCAGTTCCATTTTCCCTTACTGTTGCATCCTCCATTCTATTTGTGAACTTGAGCCTTCTTCCTCAATTTATGGAATTCACATGTGACTCCTTTCATCTTAATCTAAGTATGAAATAACTTGACATTATGGAAACAAAACGTCTTCCATCTCAATAGAGTCCAAAATAGGTTCAATGAGATGGTTTCCCCTCAGCAAGTGGAGTGGGTCTGCAGTATCAATTTCTCCACTCACGTTATGTCATGTATTCCGTTAGCATTTATATGAGCTGTGTACATCAAACAGATAGGCATGCATAAAGGGTAACAGAGCAAAGATGCTGTCACAATACACATTTTATTTTTATTTTATTTTGTTTGACTTTTATTTTTTTATTTTTATTATTTTTTTTTTAATTTTTACTTTATTTTACTTTACAATACTGTATTGGTTTTGCCATACATTGACATGAATCCACCACGGGTGTACATGCATTCCCACAATACACATTTTAAAACTGCTTTATCATTTTGAGATTTTGCTTGTGCTGATTTTAAAGGAAATCTACAAGAATATATATATAATTCAAGTAAGGGATATGAACAAGAATTCTAAACTGTTAACACTGCAAGCGATGTTAGAGATCATGTATTATATACAACTTCCACATTTATCAGGTTACAGAGTACAACTCAGATACATCAAATAGCTTCTCAGATGTTGGATTATGAATTATTGGAAGAGTTAGAAATGAAATCCAGCTCTCCTGAATAACCAAGGGGCTTTTTCCATCTTACCACTATACCTCCCAGGCCCCTGTTGGGACGAAATGCCAGCAGAGTTTGCAGAGGGGAAGATGAGCCACAGTTGTGTCCTGAACTCTATTATTGTGGAGACTTTTTAAAAAGTGTTTTAATTCCTAAATTAGTCTTGCAAGCACCTCAAAGTCCTTCTAAAACTTCTCCTGGAATCCTGTGAGAAACATTGTTGACACTATTTCTCATCTTTGAATTCTTGTGGCACTTACACATTTTGTCAAAAGGATAATATTCTTAAGGCTAGAAAATAAATCTCTTTATCCTTTGTACCCTTTCTCAGAGTTAAGAGCAGGTCTGACTACTTAATGCTGTTGACTGGAAACTCCCCCAAACCACAACAGAATAACCTGTTGACTTAGCAAAAGCTAAGTTAATTAGTCCTACTGCAGTGAAGGAAGAACACTGATTACTTGGAGTCTTGGGAGTGTATTGAAAAGGGATATTTGGAGGCTTTCGAGCTCAGGCTGGATAATTTCATGGTGGTTCTTGGAAAGTGGGAGAATGGTTGGGGTTGGACTGAGTTTATATCACCACTGCTTTGGATGAATAGACACATAATACGTGGAACTTTATATGATTGTTAGTGAGCATTAGTCTTTTTCAATGAAGTGTTTGATTGGTTCACAGTTATTCTGTTCAAGAGCAGTTATTTCTCGGAACATATAGATAAATTATATTTGTCTGGTTCCAGCACTTTTAGACGGAGAAGGCAATGGCATCCCACTCCAGTACTCTTGCCAGGAGAATCCCATGGGCGGAGGAGCCTGATAGGCTGCAGTCCATGGGGTCGCTGGGAGTTGGACACGACTGAGCAACTTCACTTTCACTTTTCACTCTCACGCAATGGAGAAGGAAATGGCAACCCACTCCAGTGTTCTTGCCTGGAGAATCCCAGGGACAGAGGAGCCTGGTGGTGCCGTCTATGGGGTCGCACAGAGTCAGACACGACTGAAGCGACTTAGCAGCAGTAGCAGCAGCAGCACTTTTAGAACAAAACCAGAAAAGTGTACATCCTCCTATAATTGCTTACCACCAAAAAATATGTTGGTATATTTGTTCAATATTTATTTGTTAGTGGGTCATCATTGCATCATCCTAAAAATGAAACTCGGTCAACCCAGTTTCATGCAAGGGGCATTTTTCATGAACACCCTGGAATTTGAAACCATATAACTTAGACTGCAGATACATTAGCCATGGACATTGCAAGGTCTTATGTGCAGCTGACACCAGCAGGAGGTGCCATTCTAATTTTAAGGAGCAAAAGAGGGGTTGGCTCAGTTATTCTTTCACGTGTTATTGAAATCATATCTTGAGTTTCAGTCTCAAAACTAATGAAACAAAAGGAATGTGAAAGAACTCCTTCTAGACCCAGTCCCACCTTTTCTTCCTTCCTGAAAAAAAAAAGGTATTTGGCAAAATCATTTGATTTTTATAAATGTAGTTCAAAAGACATAAGCCACGGAGCTTTTTTTCTCTTTTCTCTATTGCTCTTCCCTGAGAAAACTGCTATCAGAGGCAAGACAACATGCCCAGTGTTCCAAATGGGCAAATGATACCAATGGGCTCTGCTTAAAAATATCTACTGTCCGTATCCTGTCAATTGCAGTAGCACTCTTGAGTTCCACACATGCACACCATTGAATGCTAAATTATAGCTCCATTTCCCTTTGCTTTTTTCTATTCAAACTACGGCAGACCCTTCATTTGCACCTTTTGTTTTGTTTTTTTTTCCACCCAGTGGTACTGTTTGGCTCTGGTTCAGTCATAAGCACAGATACAACTCCAGCACTGAAGTCTTGTGGCAATGCTTAATTGTATGGTAGCTAATAGTTTTGGCTTATCTCCAAAGTGAAAATACAGTACTTTAAAGTTTCTCTTGTGAACTCTTAAAACTCATTTTAACAAATACTGCCCTTGAGGCCTACTGGCATTAACATGCTTTCTTTGAATATGGACACATTCATTCACTCAGTAAAATATTTACTGAGCACCTATTATATGGCAGCCCCTAAGCTTGGCATTAGATATTCCATGGTAAGCAATAATAGATAAGGCCTCTGCCCCTATGAATTTACTACATAATGGATAAGGCTTTCTTTGCATAAGCCAAAATGACAATGAGCAAGGTAATGAGGAACATGGTATTACTTTTGTGTAGTATGGAGAACTGTAGTGCTCAGAATGAATGGAAGCTCTGAGTCATATGCAACTTAGAGTGAAATATTTTAACTACTGAAACTGTCTAAAACCTGCCCATGAGAGCTTGAGTTGTTTAACATCATCATCACCTTGTCATCATCCACCTTGTATGTGGACGGTATGGTTAAAAGAGGGAAAATTATTTTGTAGCATGTGCCTTCTTGGTAGAAGACACAAGGGGGGCCACACTCTGATGAAGAGTATCAAGGAGTGGGAAAGAATAAGGAGAGAATCGGGAAGGCAGTAAGGATACGCTTGGCCTCCATCACATTTTACTAGTGCTAAATGCCTGGAAATTAGAAAATCAAGAAAATTAGAGATACCAAGGGAACATTTCTTGCAAAGATGGGCTCAATAAAGGACAGAAAGAAGAAGCAGAAGATATTAAGAAGAAGTGGCAAGGCTACACAGAAGAACTGTGCAAAAAAGATCTTCACGACCCAGATAATCATGATGGTGTGATCACTCACCTAGAGCCAGACATCCTGGAATGTGAAGTCAAGTGGGCCTTAGGAAGCATCTCTACGAACAAAGCTAGTGGAAGTGATGGAATTCCAGTTGAGCTGTTTCAAATCCTGAAAGATGATGCTGTGAAAGTGCTGCACTCAATATGCCAGCAAATTTGGAAAACTCAACAGTGGCCACAGGACTGGAAAAGGTCAGTTTTCATTCCAATCCCAAACAAAGGCAATGCCAAAGAATGCTCAAACTACCGCACAATTGCACCCGTCTCACACACTGGTAAAGTAATGCTTAAAATTTTCTAAACTAGGCTTCAGCAATATGTGAAGCTTGAACTTCCAGATGTTCAAGCTGGTTTTAGAAAAGGCAGAGGTACCAGAGATCAAATTGCCAACATCTGCTGGATCATGGAAAAAGCAAGAGAGTTCCAGAAACACATCTATTTCTGTTTTATTGACTATGCCAAAGCCTTTGACTGTGTAGATCACAATAAACTGTGGAAAATTCTGAAAGAGATAGGCATACCAGACCACCTGACCTGCTTCTTGAGAAACCTGCATGCAGGTCAGGAAGCAACAGTTAGAACTGGACATGGAATAACAGACTGGTTCCAAATAGGAAAAGGAGTACGTCAAGGCTGTATATTGTCACCCTGCTTATTTTACTTATATACAGAGTACATCATGAGAAACGCTGGGCTAGGGGAAGCACAAGCTGGAATCAAGATTGCCAGAAGAAATATCAATAACCTCAGATATGCAGATGACACCACCTTATGGTAGAAAGTGAAGAAGAACTAAAGAGCCTCTTGATGAAAGTGAAAGAGGAGAGTGAAAAAGTTGGCTTAAAGCTCAACATTCAGAAAACGAAGATCATGGCATCCGGTCCCATCACTTCGTGGCAGGTAGATGGGGAAACAGTGGAAACAGTGGCTGACTTATTTTTCTGGGCTCCAAAATCACTGCAGATGGCGATTGCAGTAATGAAATTAAAAGACGCTTACTCCTTGGAAGAAAAGTTATGACCAGCCTAGATAGTATATTCAAAAGCAGAGACATTACTTTGCCAACAAAGGTCCATCTATTCAAGGCTATGGTTTTTCCTGTGGTCATGTATGGATGTGAGAGTTGGACTGTGAAGAAGGCAGAGCGCCGAAGAATTGATGCTTTTGAACTGTGGTGTTGGAGAAGACTCTTAGAGTCCCTTGGACTGCAAGGAAATCCAACCAGCCCATCGTAAAGGAGATCAGTCCTGGGTGTTCATTGGAGGACTGATGTTGAAGCTGAAACTCCAGTATTTTGGCCACCTCATGCGAAGAGCTGACTCACTGGAAAAGACCCTGATGCTGGGAAAGATTGAGGGCAGGAGGAGAAGGGGACGACAGAGGATGAGATGGCTGGATGGCATCACCGACTCAATGGACATGGGTTTGGGTGGATTCCGGGAGTTGGTGATGGACAGGGAGCCCTGGTGTGCTGCGATTCATGGGGTCGCAAAGAGTCGGACACGACTGAGTGACTGAACTGAACTGAACTGAAGTCCCTGGAGATCATCTAAACGAAGCTCTGGCAGATGGTCAGAAGTTACTGATTCCTGGTAAATTATGTTAAAGGAAAACCAGGCACCAGCTGAGCTAAAGAATAAAGAATTCGGTAGAATGCTTATATAGGTTCATCAATGACATCAAGTCTGATTATTTATGCTACTTGCATTTAGTGTTGTTCAGAGCCAGCCAGTCTACCAGTGCTCCAGATCCTAAGGGAGAGATCCCCTGACAATTGTTTATACCACCCAGGTGTGCTCGTCCCTGCCACTCAAAGTATGGTCCTTGAATTAACAGTGTGAATATCTGCAGGACTTGGTCGCAATGCAGGATCTCAGGCTCTACCCATACTGAAACACAATCTGCATTAGAACAAGATCTCCAGGTAAAGATTTGGAAGAACACTCAAGTTTGAGAAGTACTTGTCTAATACAAACTGATGTAGCTTTGGTATTAATCACTGCTCTAGGAGCTGTGGATAGAGGAGTGAACCCAACAAGCCATGTCACTGATTTCATGAAGCTTTAGTTTAATGTGTTTTCCTTGTCAGCCTTATTTTCAGATACTCTCTTTGCTTTCAGACTATTGGTCCTGATTTTTGGCGTAAAAAGTTAACAATTGTCTTCCCTTTCCCATTGTAATAAAACCAATTTTACCTCTGTTTACATAATAATTCCAATACTTCTGATCAATATTCCAGTGTCTATCTTTGGATCCATTTTTGGAACCAGTTGTAACACCTGCACATTCACTCATGGGTTAAATTAGACTCTTTGTAAATATGTGCTCATTTTATGTCTATATGAACACCATGACTTGATCCTGTTTGAAAATAATACTTTTTAACTCTTTTGGAAATTGCAACAAGATGTCCAATAAATTCACCTGACAGAGCCAGGTAAATTTTCATGACAGATATGTATATGTCATATGCAATTGAAGCCCAGATGTGCTTTTCTTA
This sequence comes from Budorcas taxicolor, assembly GCF_023091745.1. Classification (NCBI taxonomy): domain Eukaryota; kingdom Metazoa; phylum Chordata; class Mammalia; order Artiodactyla; family Bovidae; genus Budorcas; species Budorcas taxicolor. Next base: position 114,657,531 of record NC_068935.1, on the reverse strand, counting down.
GCTCTCCTTGGGTGAATCCAAAGCAACGGGAGAACATTGTTGACTCTGTTTTTCTGATTTTAATTTTCCTCTCTAATAATTTTGTATTTCTATTCTATTTTGGTTTATTTACAGCCAGTAAGTTATTACCCATTTTTGGCAGCTATGGTTGGGAACTTGATTTTAAGGTCTGACGATTTGGAGATCCCTCTAAATGGACTAATGGTTTATAGAACCCTAATCTCTGTTGAATGAGTGACAACAGGGAATCTGGTTTGTTAGTCTTTTTGTCTGTCTATTTTTGAGCTCAAATCAATAAAGAATGTTATGCTGTCCAGGAGAACAGCTCTTTCATCTGAACCAGGCAGTATTTCTGTTTCTTTGTTGGCTCTTGCCCTATAGCTGAAATTGCAGAATTGAAGTTATAAGATCTATTTTTCTGTGCCTGTATGTCTATATATCTATAATTCAGAAATACCTTCACCTCTTACTATGTTAGTGTTTATTTTCCTACCTCCAGGTGGTATTAATATATTAGCTTATAAAGTCTCTTAAATTAGAGAAACTATTCTGAGAGGCATTTCAAAATACCTACTTATATAAGCAGAACTTTTCTAAAATTCCCTGAAAATTTAGGAAATTGAATTACTGGTCCTTTAAATGTACTGGATTAAAAAAATATATTCTCCAATTACAACACAGAAGCATTGTAAGATTTCAAATTTATGTAATTTAGGTAAAGAGTTGGTAAGAAAAGGCACATTTAATCTTTAGTGTTTAATAAAATCAACCATATCTTCTCTGATTTGGCAGTGTTAAGTATCAAGTATCACAGAAGCATTTTTTTTCTACATGGATATGTTTTTCCTAATATATGCAGATCAATTGATCATAAAACTAGCATTACTCCTAGTTATCACTTAATGTTATGAAAAACATACATTTATGTTTGGCCAAACTGAACCATTATTCTGACAGTTTTTTTTTTTTTAACAATTTCCACAGTAAGTAAGTTTAGGAATATGTCAGTTTGAACAGAATTTCCAAGATATTCAGCTAACCCTTGAATAGATATTGTATTGAAGTAATTGATGGACATCCATGGGATGCCTAGATCATTTCTATATGAGACATAATACTGAAGTACTGATTGTTAAGCATAACTTTAAGCTTTTAAAATTTTGCTTCTTATATATGCTACAGAGAGGTTATATCTTTGGGTTTGTCATTGAACATGTTCTATTCTGGCATGGTGAGAAACTGTGTAAAGAGATTGTACTGCTATAGAGAACTGAACTGTGTATATTCTGAGCTCTGCTAGTCCACCAAAATGACAGAGTATTCACAATTATCCATTGTTTAGTTTTCTCTGTGAAATGGAAGTAACTTTGCTGAAAAGTTGCAATTAATATGAGTAAATGAGACTCTATTAGAAGTTTCAATGTAATAATGCTTATTTTAGTTAGATTAAGGGGAAAAAGGAGAATGCTCCTTTCCTGAAGTGAAATGACTTTTGTTGCAGAATAGGAAAGAACATGGCGAAAGACAATACTGAGCATATGGATCAATCTAAAGAAGATTCACAGAAAGATAACCTGAAAAGGAGAACAAATTTTTGTTAATATTTTGCCAAGTAGGACTCAGTTTTGATGGGTTTCATCATGAGATTTTTTAAAAAGAGTTTTTGTTCCTTTAGAATCAAATATTTCAGTGGGGCAAACCTAGAGTTTGATTTCCTTTCTGTGACAAAGTTTCCTTGAAGTGTTCATTTGCTCTTTTTTTTTTAATTATAATTTTTATTGAGTTATAGTTGCTGTACAATCTTAGATGTTACAGGTGTAAGAGTATTGTGGTTCACATTTTTTAAAAGTTTATGCTCCTTTTATAATTATTATAAACTCTTGGCTATATTCCCTGTTGTACAATATATCCTTGTAGCCTATTTTATACAGAATAGTTTGTACCTCTTACTCCCGAACCCCTAAATTTCCCCTCCCCCCTTTCCTCTCCCCATTGGTCACCACTAGTTTGTTCTCTGTATCTGTGAATCTCTCTCTTTTTTATTATAATCACTGGAATCTTGTAACTGTTAGTTTCTACATGTAATATCCTACAGTATTTTGTCTTCGTCCTCTCTTAATAAGAGGTTATAAAAGTTTGCTCTTTGCCTGAGAGGCTAGTTTTTCCCAAATAGTGAAGATTCTTTCTCTCAGCAGAATGACATTCTACACTGTGTTTCTGACATTGTCGTGTCCTTGATTATTCTCCTCAAAATGAAAGAAACAACAAATTTTCTTCATCTCTGAAAACGTTGAGGATTTTTGTTTTTTAAATATCACACTGTCACAATCATTCACATTCTCAGGCATGCACGATCCCATCTGAAGTGATCAAATCTGGCAATTTTTAATTTCTGCCTTCCTCAAACCGAATCCTCACTGGAAAATGGAAAAAAAAGTATGAAACTTTCACAGAATCTTTTCTTTCTAAATCTTTCTTTAAGATTCCCTAGAGGATCCCTGGAGAAATCACAGAAATTTGTTCTTATGGAAATAACTATAAGTTTATCTGTTGTGTTACTATTGATGAGCTTCAGAATTGTCAATCCAGAAGAGTTGCTATTTAGCACTTTTAGAGACTGCTCTGTTTTTGTTGTTGTTGTTGTTCCTCTGTTGAGTCCCTTCTATGTATCCAGTTGAAGATCTGATACAATTTTAACATCAAAGAGTTTTCTTTTGTTTTTTTATACAATAGGCCCTTGTTGGTTATCTATTTTAAATAAGCAGTGTATACATGTCCATCCCAAACTCCCAATCTGTTCTCTCCCACCCTTCCCCCCTGGTAACTATAAGTACATTTTAAAGGCTACTCTGTATTTACATCATATAATCGTCATTTGTGAATGAATGCCAAATAGTTATGGGTTTTGATAATTTATTACAATAGTTAGAATCAAATCAGATATAATAGTTAAAACTGTTTATGAAATCTGTTCTATATAGTTAGCATGATTTTTAAGAAATAAATATTTACAGAAATTTTATTTTTCCCAGAACTCTGGGAGTCAGGACACCCAAATGAATATCTTCAGCTGATAAGTGCTTGGTTAGCTGGACTTGAAGAACCACGATTGGTATTTCAAGCATGTTTTCCAACATGCAGATCTTTTTATTGAAGTTTAATTAGTCAGTTTTCATTTTCCCTGAAGGCAACTAGTTATATTTCCAATGTAGTCAATTGTTATATTTTTGTACTTTATTCACAAAACTGACAAATATTTTGTAGAGGAAATTTTAACAATTAAGAGTTTGACTTCTGTTTCTCAGTTTTTTAAATATGCATATATGATCACTTGGGGCCCAAAATTACATAATAATGGATACATTTGCAAACATGCCATTTTCAACATTTTTCTCTCCAACAAACAGTAATTTTTTTTTAAGTTACATTCTCATTCTTAAAGTGAATCCTCAACTTTGACTAGACTGACTCTGTGCCATTTATTGATTGATTAAGTATCTTGTAAGAAATAGGTTACTGGCAAACAAGGTGGCAAGTTCTGAACACCTACCTTTTTTTACACTAAAAGAAACCTTAAATTATGTGTAAATCTGACAGCTCTTTTAAGTACTTTGCCATGAAATAACCAATAAACTCCCATGTGGACTGAGGGAGTTTCATAATCGCTCTTCATTTCATTGCACAGTATTGAAAAGATTTTACTATTTAAGATGATGAAACCTATAAATCTCTTTACCTTGATAATATCTCAAAATATTCTGAAGATATAGAAATGAATGAGGGGAGCATTGTCAAACCCCTCCCTGTTTGACTTGTTGTTCTCTCCATATAGCTGGTGTGGTGGGTCTTCTAAGTGTCTGACACAGACAGAGGGAGGATCAAGGTCAATCTACATGAAGAAATGTTAGTAAAGCTTTGATTTTTTTTTTTTAAAAAAATAAGTGAATAAAAAGAAAATGAGTATAAAAAACAATATAAAATATTTTCTTCTTGTACTCAGATTGGCTCGTGAACCTCATTTTCAGAAGCCAGTGAGATAAACTGTTGCTTTTGTATTCTCCCTGTTCACTTTATGGTGGTGGTGAATAACTAAGAGTTTCTGATGCAGGAGGAATGTGCAGTATGTAAATCATTTTTTAATATTCTAACAACTTAAACACTCCAAACCATAAATACAAACAGAATGAAATGGAAATTGGCGTTTGATCACAAAGCTTCCAGGTAAAGATGCTGCTGGTTGCCTGTTATATTCCCCAGCTTTGACCTTCTTAACACAATCCTTATTTCGTTCATGATCTACCCTCTTCTGATTTGCCAGGTACTGTCAGAGTAAGCTGACTCTTTTCCCCACCCAGGCCAACATGGTCTCAGCCAATCATGGCAGACTCATTCCCTGTGCCTCTGTTTCATTTTGGAAAGGGTACATGTTACACTCTGACCAGTGAGTTGAGAGGCATAGATTTTAGTGGGAATGCTTCTCTGCAGAAATTCCTGAGTCTTGAAAAACGTACATGAACAGGGAAGAAAAAGTTCCCTTTTATTCTTTTGTATGTTATCTGAAGGGCATGATGCCTGAAGATGCTGTAGCCATCAGTCACCTGAAAGGCAAGCAACAAGTGAATAAGGCTGAAGATGGCAGACTGGACTGAATATTTATGTGTGTCAATAGCGTCCTCATTTTTTTTTTTAAGTAATTGAGTTGGAGTTTTCTTTTTCTTGCAGTTTATAACCTAACATATATCTACCTATACTTTGATCATAGACTTTTATATGTTAGAGTTTCATTCATTGTTACTATTATTCAGCAATAAATTTTTTTAACAAGTTTCCTTATCTAGTTTCCCTGCACATAGGGCTTTCAAACCAGGAAACCTTAAGATTAACATCAGGTAAGAGGCTGTAAAAAGCAAGCAGATGACAGTAGGAGATGTGAAAGCTGACAGGACCAAAATACACAGAATGGACATGAGTTTGAGCAAACTCCAGGAGATGGTGAAGGACGGGGAAGCCTGGCATGCTGCAGTCCATGGGGTTGCAAAGAGTCGGACATGACTTAGCGACTGAACAAAAACACAGAATGGATGCTCATAATGATGACTTTGAGCCATAAAGAGAAAAGTTAAATTATCCTTTTATTAAAGACTGAGAAGTATATGTTTTACAAAGACTTCCATCAAAAAATCTGAAAATGTATTAAATGTGCAATGCTGTTTGAAGGAAAAAGTTAAGTAGAATGTTGATTGACAAGATATTTTTTACTTCCTAACACCTAGCACAAAGAAGGGCGTGAAAGACATAATTAAAAGTTGGCTAACTGAATAAATAGGTGGATTTAGAGGATGGATGATATATGATTATAATCTAATTCCATTTTACTCAATGTCATAACTCATCTGACATAGAAATGATCACCTCTAAATACCTTTCTCCTATTAATTGTCCATGAAGTCTATGCCCCCAGTTTGTCTTTTTCAGGATATTTCAGAGAAAATACTGCAAAAGAGTTTTTATGGTTTTCCACTGTAAGTTATGCCTAGAAGTGCATCAACAAAATTTTGAATTTCTCATTAAATTTCATTCATGTTGCAAGATAGAATTTCAGATACAAAATGAAAGGCTACCAATGAAATCCAAGTGTTAAATCAATTTATATCAGTGAAGCATGAGGTGGGAAGTAATAGAAAGCCATCCTCCTAATGAGTTGACAATAAGGCGGTGAAGTATCTGTAGAATAATAGAAACAAACTTTGACTAAGACTTTGTTTTCCTTTTTTATTGTCACCATATACCACCAGTTCTAAACAATGTCTGTGATAAAATACTTCTTTCCCAAAAAATATTTTGTTGGGCTAATTTCTAAACAATTGATGTGGCTACTGCTGAGTTGAATATTTGTGTAAGTTTCAGAGTAACACGTTTTTATTACTTATCTTTGAACAAATATTTAATTCAACTTAGCAGTTAACTCGAACCTCCTAATTATATAGTAGATCCCCAACATGCATTCTCAGCTACAATGCATTTATTTCTAGAGTAAATTTGAAATAGTGTAGAACTGGCTTGAGCTGACTTTGAAAAATGTTGTTGTCTCCAGTCCAGTGGTACTTGATATTTTTTTATTTAAACAGGAGATTTGATTTAAACAATGGTGGAACAGTGTTTGTAAAGATGAACAAATAGAACTTGAATTGCTTCCATTTTGACATTATATATGACCCCTTAGGGTCTTTGTTTGTGTTTAAAATTTAAAAGATTGATGCAGAGTGTGAACTACAGGGAGTAATATTTTTGTTTGGAAAGAGTACGTCTTTGATACATGAAATATGTTACTGAAATTGAAAAATACCTTTATAATTGAAATGTCTTTTTTCATTTTTATTGTTCTGAAACTAAAGAATAGATTGAGAAATTGACTTCTATTGAGTGTTATATAGATTTTAATGAGACTAATTTTAGCAGATAGAAGAAGATAGTAAAATATCATCCACTTCAGTAGTCAAATTGAATACTCTTGTTACTCCACTAGATCATTGCTTCTATGTAATGTGCACAGTTTTATGACATGAATTATTCTTAATTATCATGGACGTCATGGAAGTCCTAATTATCATGGAAGCTTCAATGCCCGTTAAGCCAGGGCAACAATTTTCCAGTCTTCGTGGATCAGTTCGGGAGCCAGCAGGGGGATCACAGTGAACCTCCTGATATATAGGCAACCTTCCAATTCATGCCCTTGCAATTAAGTTAAAACTGTAACTGCTTCTTCATTTTCTATCTTGAAATGATTATGTGTGTGTGTGTGTTAGTCACTCAGTCGTGTCCGACTCTTTGCAACCCCATGGACTGTAGCCCACCAGGCTCCTTTGTCCATGGGATTCTCCAGGCAAGAGTACTGGAGTGGGGTGCCATTTCCTTCTCCAATAATTATATTTGAAGTCAAATATGAATAAGCGTTTACTTGGTGGAAGATGAAATGGGTATGTCATGGATTGGTTAATGACATGACATCAAATATGTCTTCCTTGAGGAAATTAATTTTTGAGATAATGTTAATGATATTAAACCTCTTGGAGGCACTGTTCATTCTGTATGTAAACTGGAGCCTGTCATCATACTTCTTGGCAACACTCATGATAGAGGTTAGTGTTTCTCCTTCATGGGACTCTTCTCTGAGTCTTAGTGATTCCACATTTTTTTCTATTTTTCTTCTCCATCTCATTTGTTGTTTCATTCCATATGAGCCGTACTTGTCTTCCCTTATGAGAGTTTGGCCTAGACTCCTTCCTCATCTCATTGTATATTCTCCTCATAGATAATCTCATGAATATACTTGATTTCATTCATCATCTTTAAGTTAATGGCTTCAAAAATCTATATTTCCAGTTTCTCTATGAGCTTCTATAGCTCCTTACATCGGGAAACCTCTGCCTGTGTCAGAGACATCTCAAACTTACCTTTCTCTTTCAGTTTTCCATTACTTCATAAATATAGTAGCTAAAACAACAAATGTCTATAATGTTTGAGAATTCTGTTCATTGCCTGGGTAGTTTTCCTGCTTCACTCGGTGTGGGTTCTAGGGTCATATGGCTGCTTTCAGCTGGAGGTTGGCTGAACGAAAAGATCCAAGATGGCCCCACTTTCCCCACAGTGTCTTTCCCTCTGAGATCCCTCCACGTGGCCTCTCTCTTCAATAGGAGAGCCCAAACTTCCTAACAGCATGGCAGCTGGGTTCCAAGAAAGCAAAGCGGGAGCTGCCAGACCACTTAAGGGTTGATCCCAGAACTAACCGAGATCAGGGAAGCCTAATGCTTTAGCCAAAACTATATACCTATAACAATATTCTTAAGTTTTAGGGGTAGAATAGCTATCAACACCCTCAAAAGAAGCTTCTAAAAATGGAAAGGAAAGGAGGGAGGAAGGAGAAGGAAGAAAGGTAGGAAGAATGGAAAGTTATCTTCAATTAACGTCTAAAAATAAAAGGGACAAATATTCAGCAGTATGAGTGGAGTCATTGTTACTCTATGGTGTATTTGCTTTCTTGGTATTTGAAGCGTTAGCTGCCTTTCAGCAATTCCCCCTTACACCTATCAAAAAAGGATATAGAAAAAATAAATTATATATACATTATAATTATCAAAATAGTTCCTTCCTTGAACTGCCAAGTTCAAAGTGTTATTGCTCTTCCATAATTTATGCTAATGAGCTTGGAGCTTGATGAGTTTGTTTGGTCTAACCCTCTCCCTTCCATATCAGTTCAGTCATTTATCAAATCTATGGAGTCCCTTTTTGTGTGATTTCTCTCATCAAGTAGTCCATTTTCATTTTTATCACCACCATCCTGCTCCATTTCCTTTATACCTGGAATGTGAAACATTATGAAAATCTCATACATGCCCATCCTTCATCCAATCTTGCCCTGAGTCAAGCTATTTTACACATTAAAGTAACTATACAGATTCTCTATTGACTGCACAGCACATCCCAAACATCTTAGCATGGCTTTGAGTGTCTTCTAACTGTTCAGCTTTATTCCTATCTCTCTCATATACAAACTGTCCCTAGTAGCCAATTGGAGAAGTTTCCTCTACGTAATTGGTTAAGCTGTTCCCCACCTGAGTTTTTCTTTGCTCACATCAGTTTTCTCAAAATCTATCCCTTTTTGTGAGTTTCGGTGCATGTCACATTTTATATCTTTGTGAACTACCCCAGACCTCAATAATCCTCTGAGTCATTGGTGTACCTCTTGAACCTCTTGAGCCAGTTGGCCTTCACTGTAAATCAACTTACTATTTTTCAATATTTCACGTCTCAAATAAGATCACAAAGTCTTCCTAGGTAGATCAATATTTTGAGCCCTCAATAGTTGATGGAGAATAGATATTCAATTCTCTTTTTTACTTTTGAGGAATAAGTAAATGACTAGTCTCAGGTTATGTATCCACTTCATAAAGAGCCATAGTCTACCACTGAATTTATTGGAAATTAAAGAAGAAGCATAAGAATCTGATGTTTGGGAACACATGTAAGAATTAAAGATTTTAAAATTAAAAAAAAATAAAATAAATAAATAAATAAATAAAAAGAATCTGATTACAGAAAGATTCAGAGACAGAATGGCTCTGGGCATCCAGTTACTAAGAACCTCCTAGGGTCCTCAGGGTCTGACCATCAGGATGAATGAAATCCCACCATTTCTCATTTTTTGGTTACATTTTGTTTATAACAGTTCAATTTGAAGAAAGAGTCTGATTGCCCAAGCTTGAGCATACATTCTCCTCAAAATATGTGTTGGGGATGGGTCTGAAGTGAACTTCATTGGCTTCACATTAAGACTGTCTCTGCTGCGGCTGCTGCTAAGTCGCTTCAGTCGTGTCCGACTCTGTGCGATCCCATAGACAGCAGCTCACCAGGCTCCCCCACCCCTGGGATTCTCCAGGCAAGAAGTGAACCTGATTGTCATCACATTAAGACTCTCTAGTGAGTGAGAAGTCAATTTCCAAAACAGACTTGGCAAGCTGTTGTCAAAAAAGAGGGAAACAAAGACAGGGCAAGCATCTCATTCCTCCTTTGAATCAAATCCTATGATTTATCTGAATTTAATATGTTCAGAGTCAACCATGATAGAATCTAAGCAAGGAAGCTTAATGGCAGTAAGAAAAGAGATATTGATTTGGTTAGGATGAGTGGAGGTATGGGCAGAGGAACAATTTATGTTTGGGACATTGTAAAGTAATTAGCCTCCAGTTAAAATAAATAAACTAAAAAATAAATTAATTTTTCATCATGGCCAAAATTGATTCCAAAAATACTATATTTCCAGTAAACAGTACATAGATTGGCATTTTCAAACATGTTTATAACTGTTCAGTTATTTTTGACTTTTTAGATTATTTTACCATGTTTTAAAATGCTGGTTGGGCTATCTGAAAGGATAAATTTCCTCTCTAAGGAAAGTTCTAGAAACTTAGATCTCTTCAGTAAGGTGCGAAACAGAAAAGGATTGAATGCTTTTCAACCAGAGGATAACTTTTCCTAATGTTGAAACCCAAGCAGGATGCTGTTATCTTACTTTTCACCCCGATCCTATTCAGTGTTGCAACGGAGCAGTGGCTTAGTAGTATGTTTATTAAGTCACTGGCCCTATTTTGAGATACTGATACAACCATAGTATTCTCTCCCCCAAACATACATTTGCACAAATACAGTTTTTCCACAGTTTTGGAGGATTCGTATGTTCCTGAAGCCCATCTATCAAGGCTAGATTTGGCACCTTTTTGAAAAAAAAAATAGTGAACCTTAAATTTGGGACTTCCCTGCCTAGGAAGGCAAAGAAAAGTCATAAATATAACAGCAACAACAAAATAGTTTGCTATGAATGATAAAACTAAAAGGGATGAATGGACTTATTAGCTCAGTGAAACCTTGGACATGGTAGCATGTGACAGGAGAGATCAATTTTTAAAATACTGTGTTACTAGGTTATCAAACACTTATCTGTCATCTTTTATACTCAAAACTAGGGCCATGGATCTTCTGAGAGATGGAACTCACCTGGAATAATTACAGCAGCTGACAAATGCACACACGCTGCCCGTGCTCTACTTGTCTTATTTGCTCAAACTTCTGACTTTTAGGCAAACTGCCAGACTCTCCTGGTAATATCTGTGTCCCAGCGGAGACTCTGGTGTGCACAAATCTTTATTGTGACAGCTCCCTTTGGTGCTTCTGTGGTTCAATGAAGTGAAAATAATGATGAGAGATTTCAAGATTTTGGAAAGTAGTTTTGACTATTTAAAAAGTGACTATTCTAGTTTCTATTTTATAGGATTTAGAGCTTTAAAGTACTGAAAAAAATTTCTGGAAACTCTGACACCCTTAATTTTTTTTTCAGATTCTGAATAGGAAATACTTCCTAATTGACCAAGTTAAAGAGAGACAGACATTGATGCACATTTTCTTTCATCAGTAACAGAAGGAAAACACAAAACAGACTCACCTTCTCCTTTTAATTACACATGAAGTTAGTATTAGTCTGAACAACTAGGAAAGGAGCAAAAAAAAACTTGATATTCTTCTGAGCAAAGAATAATATCTATATATAGCTTAAAAAACCAGAATGCTGCTGGTGGGGCTGCTGAGTCACTTCAGTCGTGTCCGACTCTGTGCGACCCCATAGATGACAGCCTACCAGGCTGCCCTGTCCCTGGGATTCTCCAGGCAAGAACACTGGAGTGGGTTGCCAGTTCCTTCTCCAATGCATGAAACTGAAAATTGAAAGTGAAGTCGCTCAGCCATGTCCAACTCTTAGCAACCCCATGGACTGTAGCCTACCAGGCTCCTCCGTCCATGGGATTTTCTAGGCAAGAGTACTGGAGTGGGGTGCCATTGCCTTCTCCAAAACAAACAAACAAAAAAAGATCATGTCTATTATTTGTTGATGTGTGAAAGCGTGAAGTCACTCAGTCATGTCTAACTCTTTGCTACCCCATGGACTGCAGCCTACCAGGCTCCTTCGTCCATGGGATTTTCTAGGCAAGACTACTGGAGTAGGGTGCCATTGCCTTCTCCAAAAAAAAAAAAATAAATTATGTCTATTATTTGTTGATGTGTGAAAGTGTGAAGTCACTCAGTCGTATCTAACTCTTTGCGACCCCATGGACTGTAGCCTACCGGGCTCCTCCATCCATGGGATTTTCTGGGCAAAGGTACTGGAGTGGGTTGCCATTTCCTTCTCCAATTATTTGTTGATAGAAGTTTTAAAAATCATTTATTGTTGTTATTATTACTTGGCTATGCTGTGTCTTCATTGCTGCACGTGGGCTTTCTCTAGTTGAGGTGAGTGGGGGCTACTCTCTACTTGTGGGGTGCAGGCTTCTCACTGCAGTGGCTTCTCTTGTTGCACAGCATGGCCTCTAGGCTCCTGGGCTTAGTTGCCCCACAGCATGTGGGATCTTCCTGGACAAGTGATGGAACCCATGTCCCCTGCATTGGCAAATGAACTCTTAACCACTGAACCAACAGGGAAACCCTTCAAAAAAAGAAAAAACTTCTATAGAGGTCTATAGAATTTTTTTTAGGAAACAAAAGAAGTCTTCTCTCAAGAATATTCTGCATAATAATACCATTTTCAGAGTTCTCAGAATTCTGAAATATTTGTTGAAATATGCACACACAGATGGACACATACACACAAAAGTGATCTACAGAGTTAATCACTACCTCCAAACATCTAAAGAATAGGATTTTATGGCTCATTTTATTAGTGAATGGTGAAAATATAGGTGAGTTTACGAAAAGTACATATTATACAACTCTTCTAAATGTATCACCACACGGGAGAAAATAGGAAAAGCAATGTGGTTGTAAATCTAATTCTCCTGACAGAGGAAAAAAAATATGTTCTGACTTATCTAAAGTCTTACTCTGTGTGGTTTAACAGAGCACCATTTCCACAAAATACACATACTCTTTACAAATCTTAGAAACCGCAAAGTCCCTCAATCCAAATGTTCAGTTCAGTTCAGTCGCTCAGTCATGTCCGACTCTTTGGAGCTGGGTTTATAGGAGCATGTAGCAATGACTTCCTAGTGTCTGATTATCACTTTTAGTGATGCCAGAATTGATAAGCAGGTTCAAGTGACAACAACCTGATCTCTGCATTGTCAAATTACCCATCAGCCTTAAGATTCCTAGAATTTAAAGATCCTGGAGAATAGTTTTGTCAGAAGACTCATTCAGAGTTTCCTTTCATTCAATCATAGAGCAAACATTTATTCAGCTTATTCTAAATACTAGGCACTATGCTAGTGGTGGAGATACAAAAAGAAATAAGCCAAAGATGCAGTGGAAGAGACAGATAAATGAATAACTTCAGTGCAATAGGAAAAATGTGCAGCGCTGGATGCAGAGCCCTCTGGGAACATAGAGGAAGCAAGGTTCCTAATAATGGCAGTCTCCAGAAGTCAGTAGTGCAGTTCATTTAGATCAGGAGCTGATAGTTATCATGAGTTATCCAGCAGCTAACATCCAGCTAGGAAACTCAACTAGAGACCTTGAATTTCTGCATTTCAAATCTAGCCATCAAAGAAACTTTCAGAAGAAGCTTGATACAGCAGGGACTTCCCTGGCAGTCAAGTGGTTAAGACTCCACAGTTCCACTGCAGGGGGCCTAAGTTCAGTCCCTGGTCAGAGAACTAAGATCCCACATGCCATGTAGTGAGACAAAAAAGAAAAAGAATCAAACTTTCTGGGTTCATCCTGTTGGCTCCATCTTTTTTTTTGGTTTTACTTTAACTAAAGGTCATGAGCTCCCCAGGTAGCTCACTGGTCAAGAATGAGATGTGGGTTCAATCTCTGGGTCGAGAAGATCCCCTGGAGGAGGAAATGTCAACCTACTCTAGTATTCTTGCCTGGGAAATCCCGTGGACAGAAGAGCCCAGCAGGCTACAGTCCATGGGGTAGTAAAGAGTCAGATGTTACTAAGCGACTCAACACACACGCCAAGCTCACATGTGTGCATTGGGCAACCCTGCTTCATCCCCTTGAAAAACAGGCAAGGATGCTCTATGTTTATTCCCTGGCTCCTAAAGAGTGCCTAAATTTGTTTGTGTCAGTAGTTCAAGGAAGAATACTCCAGGTACTCTGTTTCACAGCCTGGGTCCCCACTCATATAATCTTTGCAGTTGAAGAAGTGTTGTTTCTTGCCTGTTTTGTCACATCGAATGTTGAAGCTTTACCAAAGGAAATCAGCTTTCAAATAAGAATGGTATTGCCTCTTGGGGGCTCAGCTGCTCTGCAAATCATGGATTATGTAAATTACAAATAAGATCCAACCTTTCAGCCCAGAGAGGATGAAGAGGCCCTATTTTCCCACTGGGACTTATATTCTAGAGTTGGCCTTTTACTTCATTTCCCAGAGAATACTGAAAATGTAACCAAAAATACAATAAGAAAATACTGCAAATATTATCTAAACTACAGTAAGAAAAGCCAGAAAAATGTATAACTAGCCCTGAAATTATTCTCTTAGGATTTTAATATTAGATTAAAAATGCTGTTTAGCCTGTAAGTTTTCAACACCAACCTCAAGCAATCAGCAATTGATTTCCTTGCATTCTGGGTGTAAAATACCACAGACTAGATAGATTATAAAAAATAGAAATTTATTTCTCAGAGTTTCAGAGGCCAGAAGTCCTAGTTCAAGGTCCCACATTGTTGGATGAGGGCCCTCTTCCCCATTGCAGACCTCTTGCTGTGTCCGAATGTAGTGGAAAGAACAAGGAAGTTCTTTGCTGCTGCTTCAGTCCTATCTGACTCGTGCAACCCCATAGACGGCAGCCCACCAGGCTCCCCTGTCCCTGGGATTCTCCAGGCAAGAACACTGGAGTGGGTTGCCATTTCCATCTCCAATGAATGAAAGTGAAAAGAGAAAGTGAAGTGGCTCAGTCGTGTCCAACTCTTAGCGACCCCATGGACTGCAGCCTACCAGGCTCCTCCGTCCATGGGATTTTCCAGGCAAGAGTACTGGAGTGGGGTGCCATTGCCGTCTCCGAGGGAGTTCTCTATGGCCTCTTTTTAAGGGCACTCATCTCATTCATGAGTGAAGGTGTTAGTCACTCAGTCGTGTCCGACTCTATATGATCCCATAGACTGTAGACTGCCAGGCTTCTCTGTCCATGGGATTCTCCAGGCAAGAATACTGGAGTGGGTTGCCATTTCCTCCTCCAGGGGATCTTCCTGACCCAAGGATTGAACCTGGGTCTCCTGAAATGCAGGCAGATTCTTTATCATCTGAGCCACCAGGAGCCTCTTCAGTCATGAGGGTGCCACACACACACAAATTCATATGTTGAAATCCTACTGCCCAATATGATGTTATTAGGAGATGGGATATTTGGGTTCATTAGGAGATGGCATATTTGGGTTTATTCCTGAGGGTGGAACCCAAATATCCCATCTCGTAATGCCATCATATTGGGCACTAGGATTTCAACATATGGATTTGTGTATGTGAGGTGCACAGACATTCAGATCATAACACTGGGCAAGTATCCTATGGTATATGATACTTTAAAACATTTTACTTCCAATGAAGATAAGTATTTTTCATGTCATCTTAGGTAAACTCATTTCTTGTGGCTGCTGTAACAACTTAGCACAAACTTGGTGGCATAACACACTATACATCTATTCTCTTTAAATTCTGAAAGTCAGAAGTCCAGAATCAGTTCTACCAGAGCAAAGTCAAGGTGTCATAGGCTATACTTCCTCTGGAGGCTCTAGGGGAGAATCAGTTTCCTTGCCTTTTCAAGCTTCTAGAGATCCATTTTTCACATTCCTTTGTTCCTTCTTCCATCTTCAAAACCAGCAGTGTAGCATTTTGCATCAGTCATTCATTGATTTCTGTCTCTCTAGTCCAATCTCTCTGCCTCCTTTGCCAAAGGAGATTTGTGATTAAACTCATGGAACCCACCTGGATAATTCAGAATAATCACCCCATCTCACAACCCTTAACTTCATTGTATCTGCAGAGTTCCTTTTACCATATAAAGTGACATTCACAAGTTACAGTGATGAGGACCTAGCTGTCTTTGGGGGCCAATATTCAGATTACCACAGCAGGTAATTAAGATATTATTCTCAGCTGAAGTATCCATCCTCTCAAATAACACAGCCCCTTTGGTCTAGAAAGGTTGTTTCAAACAATCTTTTTTCTTCAAGTATCTTTAGCTGGCAAATTATAAATTATTATGGATGGAATCACTGTAGATTTGTAGTATACAGTCTGTTGAGCTAAACACAAACAGCTTTTTATCACTATTTTAGCTTTGTATCACTATTTGGCATGCAACATGGTCAAAGGAAGAATGTTTCAGTGAAAACATTATTGAATATTCAAAATGGCATCCGTTATGTTGTTGAGTGTTCTGTAATGAAAAAGTCATGATTTTTTAAAAAGTTATGTCCCTTAGATTTAGAACTCAAATTTGTCTATCTTGATGAACTAATACACAACTGCATGCTTGCTAAATTGCTTCAGTTATGTCCAACTCTATGTAATCCTATGGACTGTGGCCAGCCAGGCTCCTCTGTCCATGGGATTCTCCAGACAAGAATTCTGGAGTGGATTGCTATGCCCTCCTCCATGGGAACTTCTCGAACCAGGGATTGAACCTGTGCCTCTTAAATCTCCTGCATTGGCAGGCAGATTCTTTACCACTAGCACCTCCTGGGAAGCCCCATATATTATTCATATTGATTTTGAAACATTTGTCTGGCTTCCAGGAAGTACAGGCTAAATTCAGTAGATACGTAAAGTAACTATTCTTAGCTAATATTTATTGTATAATTATATGTTTCTCACCCCATCCCCAAATAACCGTTTCTTCTATTCCTTACTGTGATGCTTTTGATAATTTATCTTCCTGTTAACAAGCCTATTGCATGGACCTTTTATTACAATCTACCTCAAAATCCTTTTTGAAAGCAGCAGACATAAATAAAGCAAACAAATAAACAAATTTGGATGATATATAAACCCTATGAATTATGGCCCACCTGCATCTTTTTTGAGTGCCAAAAGCATAAATTTAGCAATGAATGCATTTTGTTACTACAAAAGCATTTTAAAATTGTGTTTCTGTGCATTATATAGCTTATTAGAATGGGCAGATAGATAACCTTAGAAGTCAAGGATATGCAAATTAATGCCAAGATAGTCGGTAGTTTTCTTGATTTCATTCAGTATCTTCCAATTTTAATAATTTACAACTAGTACCAATGTTGCTAAGAAATTTTTTAATGGAAATGTGTATGAGCTGGCTTTTGTTAACACCTTCTGCAGTAAAGAGACATAAACACAGTTTTGAAATCCTAAGTGTATTTTCCAAGATTTCCACAAGATAAGGGCTTCAGTTTGGAACTATTTTATATAGGTTCGTTCTCCCACCACCTTCCATTCAATTTATTAGAATTTAATATAATATCTGTTATAAGTGATACACAAATGTGTTAAATAATTTATATTCATCAGAGGCTAAGCATATTCACTATTGTAGAAGCTTTGAAACCCTGTCCTAGTAGAGAAAAATAAGGAAAATGTATCTATAAATGTGAGAGTCAAAAATCATTTGCCTTCTTTCTCATTTATTCTCTTAATCTAGTTTCTGATGGATACTCATCATGTTAGGATTTCTCATTACACTTCCAGAGTTAAAAATCTAAGAAACCTAAATGATGACAAACTTAAAAATGGTATATATTAAGCTTTAATTCAAATACAGCAAAATAAATATGTCTAAATAGGATTTAAGATTTAGAAAAACTTTGATTTATAAAGAACAATTGAACTCAGAGAACTAAGCATTAAATTGTAATTCAGAGACTCTGAGTTCAGATTTCATGTTCACTGATTCATCTATCTATTTGAGATATTAATATTTTTAAAGATATATTTAACATTGGAAGTGATTAAACAGACCCAATTCTTTCTGTGATTTAAAAGTTAACATTGTCTTTAAAATTCTACTGATACTCTATTTTAGATTAATAATATATTTTAAAAAATTTAAATATGAAATGATTCAAACAGATAGAAGTGATACAAAATAATATAATGCAGTATCTTTAAAACATTTTTACCCAAAATTCATAGTAAAAAAAAAAAACTACTTTATATCACATTTACTTACATACATACATATACAAGTAACTGAAGCAAACTATCCATAAATCACTGCTTAGATGTACTGTAATTGACACTGATATTTCCTTTTTCTTCTTTTTTTTTTACTTTATTCTATTGTTTTTAAAAAGATAAGTTGCAGTCTTGCAAAGTGATTTCAGACCCACAGTTTGGGTATCATCTGACAGTTTTAAAAACGTTGATATACTATTTACATTTATATATCCATCATTCATTCAGCTGCTTAAGATATTAATTTTGCCATATTTGCTTTAAATAAAAAGAAAACAAAACATTAGATAAATTCCAAGTTCTCCATATAGTCTTTCTTTTCCTTTTTCCTACTTTCATCATAGAAGTAACTGCTATTTTAAACTTGTTGTTTGTTTTCATCCATGTTTAATGGTTTTCACTTCCTATAGATGTCTCCATAAAAATATAGAGTATAATTTTGAATGTTTTAAAGTTTACATAAAGATATTATGCTCACCTACTCTTCTGAAATTCATCTTTTTTTCATTTATTATTATGTTGGGTTTTTTTTTAATTGAACTATAGTTGATTTACAATAATTTAATAGTTTTATGTATACAACATACTGATCCAGTGTTTTTGAAAAGTATACTGCATTATAGTTTATTATAAGATAATGGCTGTAATTCTCTATTGCTATAAATAGTATCTCTATTGCTTATCAATTTTATACATAGTAGTGTACCTATTATTCCCATATCCTTACATTGTCCCTCTTTCCTTACCTCTCCCTTTTGGTAACCACATGTTTGTTTTTTTATATCTGAGTCTGTTTATTTTTGCATATATATTCATTTGTTTTATTTTTTTATTTTCCATACAAGTGATATCATACAGTATTTAACTTTCTATCTCTGACTTATTTCACTAAGTGTAATATTCTCTACATCCAACCACATTGCTGCAAATGGCAGAAATGCATTCTTTTTTATGGCTGTATAATATTCCATTGCAATTCCATTCTATTGTTTATCATTATGTCTATATATTTATCAAGTTTGATGCCTGTAGCTCAAGTTTATACATTTTAACTGTTCCATAATAGCCCAATAAGTAAATGTTACTCATTTTTATTAATCAATCTATTGTGGTTGGTAATTTAGATTTTCTTATTGTTGTGGCAATAATGAAAAATACTATAATGAACATTCATACCTGCATCTTTCTGCTCAAGAATACGTGTATTTCCATAGGGCCTATAACTAGAAGTGGAAGCATGAAGCAATAAGCCTTGTACATGTTTGACTTATATATTTCCAAATTGTTCTTCCAAATAGTTGTTCTGATTTGTATATACAGTAGTACTGTCTAAGAGTTTCTGTTTCTCCACATCCTTGCCAATTCGTGGCTGTCTCTTTGCAACCCCATGGACTATACAGTCCATGGAATTCTCCAGGCCAGAATACTAGAGTGGGTAGCCTTTCCCTTCTACAGGGGATCTTCCCAACCCAGGGATCTAACCCAGGTTTTTTGCTTTGCAGTCTGGTTCTTTACCAGCTGAGCTATGAGGGAAGCCCCCTGCCAGTTCTACACATGATTAAACAAATATTATGATTGAAATCTTGTCAAATTTTAATTTGTATTTTATTGTATATTGTATAAAATTTTATACAATATTATACAATATTGTTTATTGTATAAAATATTATATATTGTATACAATTTATACAAATTTTAATTTGTATTTATCAACTTCACAATAGTGAAATTGAATTATTTCATTATTTTGTTGTCAAGTTCCTTCTTCTGTACATTTTCACCATTTTCCTAATGGAATGTATTTTTTATGTATGAATGCTCTGGATATTTTTCCTTTTTCTATCTTTTACAGTAAGGCCAGGTCTGTAACATCAGTGTTATAGGAAAAGTTAAAATAATTAACCAAATTAACACAAAGAAGTTCTCAGACTTGCTGTTCATGATTACAGTCAAAGTGTAGGAGTTTTTCTTGTTTCAGTTTTGATACTTGGTTCACTCGGCAAGAATAGCATTTAAAGCAGAGTTTGAGGCCGAAATTGACCTGAGTTAAGCTCATAACAATAGCTTTCCGCTTGGGTAATATGTAGCACAGACCTAAATGTGTTCTTGTATTTCTCATTTTTCAAAATTGCAACAGTGGAACTTCTCTGGCGGTCCAGTCGTTAAGACTCTGCACTCCCAATGCAGGGGGCATGCTTTCAATCCCTGATCTGGGAACTAAAACCCTGCATGCTGCATGATGCAGCCAAACAAACAATGGTGCAACAGTGGGTCAAATATCTGAGGCTTGGATCATTTACCTCAGACAATTCAATGTTTCTGTATCTGTCCTCATTCCAGATTATTGAGAAAGTCAGATACAGTGTGAATGAATGAAAAAAGCATACATTTGGTATATACTTGCTATGTGCAGTAGTTGAGAGATGAATATTATCATATCTTATTTCAACCAGAATATGATTTCATTAAGGTTCTAAAACCAATATACATGAATACAGGGACCATATACTAGATTGGATCTGGATCTCAGGTTTTAGTTCCAGTCTCATTCCTTCATGGCCATGCCACCTTAGCCCGCTACTTTCTCTGTGGCTTCTAAACACTTAGGTATCTCAAGACCATATCTTCTTTCATTTTTTAGAATATAAAAAATGACATGCCAAGTCAGGATTGCAAATTGATATTCATAATATTCCTATGTAATTTACTAACTTCTACCATAAGATGACATATCTTTTATTATTCAAAAGAATAATGATGAGATTAACTTTTTAAAATATCAGTTCATTGTACCAGCTGGTTGGTATAGACTTGTAATTTAACACAAATATAAAGAATATGAATTTTTTCCAATTCTATCAATAGCTCTTTGAGTGAATATATAAATGCATTTGTAAATGATATCAGGTCTAAATTTGAATTCTTGAATCTAAGGCATGGGCCAAAGGCTCTTTTGCCCCTCATCTTTCTCCAAATACCAGGAAGCTGCCTCTGACCTCACCTCTGTTGACTTATTACTCTTAAGCTGTAAAATGATTTGTAAGATCCCATCCACATCTCACATATCATGATTTTAAAGACATTCTCTTGGTAGTTATTTGTGATATTCCAAATGTGGGATGAATTTCTTTGATGAAAACAGTCTTATTTGATCTTGATGTACCATTTGGCAGGCTACGCTGGTGGCTCAGACGGTAAAGAATCCTCCTGCAATGAGGGAGACCTGGGTTCGATCCCTGGGTTGGGAAGATCCCCTGGAGAAGGGCATGGCAACCCACTCCAGGATTCTTGCCTGGAGAATCCCAGTGGATAGAGGAGACTGGCGGGCTACAGTCCATGGGGTTGCTAAGAGTCAGACATGACTGAGGGACTAAGCACAGCACAGTACCATTTGGTATTTTTGGAAACAGAGCAGCCCTTCTGCTAGGTTGTTTCAGTGAAAAATTCCTGTATGATCCCAGACTCTTCAATATAAGGCTATTGTGTGTGTGTGTGTGCGTGTGCGCACGCGCACGCATGCACACAAGTGTGTTAGTAGCTCAGTTTACTAGTAAATCAAGTGTTTGTTTGATCACAAAATCAGTTTCTGGCAATATAACATATATCATTTTAACTTCATGAAGAATTAAACATACTAATAGCCTTATAAGGGCTTCCCTGGTGGCTCAGAAAGTAAAGAACCCACCTGCAATGCAGGAGACCCAGGTTTGAGCCCTGGGTTGGGAAGATTCCCCTGGAGAACAAAATAGCAACCCATTCCAGTATTCTTGCCTGGAGAATCCCATGGACAGAGAAACCTAGCAGGCTACAGTCCATGGGGTTGCAAAGAGTTGGACATAGTGACTAAACCACCGCCACCATGGGCATCCTACAAATAGGACCTCACTGGAGAGGAATTCACACATTTCATTGGAGCTGCAGCTCCCACAAACTAAAATGGCTCTGCTAGTTAAGATCTCAGGTTTTTAGTAAATATAAAGTGCAAGAAATTGTCAGTGCTTCGAAAGCAGAGATGATATCTTATCCTTTTTGTAGTCCCTATTATTACCTGGAGCTTGTCACATAATAGGAGATTTAAGGTTTGGAGTATAAAGTCATTGAATATAAAATCCTTTGAATAACAAAGTATTGTCTTATGTTATTTCTCAAAAAGGTGAGTATGTGGGCCATAGGTTTCTTACCTTTGCTTTATATTCCTTTAGATCTATAACACAAACTAAAGCATTTTTTTAGAAAATGGTACTCCTAAAATATTTTTGTTAATGTTTCAAATGTGCAGCTGTAGTCTGAAGATCATCGGGGCATAGGTAAGTGCCTGTGGCATCCATTTTGTATAGTGGCAGCCATTGTTTACATGTTTCAAGTGCTGCCTGCAGGAGTTTTTTATTAGATGAGGATTATAAATAAATCAACATTTAAAAAAGCCTATAGGATCTAAAAAAATACAACAACCTAGTGAATATCACAAGAGGAGAGAGAGGAAGGAAAGAGGCAAAATAAGGGTAAGGGATGAAAATAAACTATAAGGATATATTGTGCAGTGCAGGGAACATAGCCAATATAACAACTGGAATTGAAGCATAACCTTTAAAAATTGTGACTCACTATAGTTTACACCTGTAACTTTTATAATTCTGTGACTCAGAAGGTAGAGAATCTACTTGCAATGCAGGAGACCCAGGTCCAATCAACGTCCCCACTGTATCCCCACTGTAAGATGGCTGCTTGCCTTTATTACCATATTCTAAAGAGATTAATCAATATTATGCCCAAGTGCCCCAAGTATCACCAGCCTTACTCCCATCTTAAATTTATCACAGATTCAACACAGTCATAAAGGGAATAATCAAAAATCTTCTCACATCTTATCTCATTATACTATTGTGCATAAGGAAAAAATAGTTTTAAAGTATAGAAAAGAATGAATTGGGCCATGCAGCTGCTTCCCAAGTGTTAAGTTTCCTTCATTATTTTCTCCCTGAAATACAGAAATTGTTCATATTGAGATACAAGTAGTTTCCCCCAACCAAGACTTCAATTCCTGTTTTGTTTTGTTTTGTTTTGACATTATAATAAAAGTTAACCGTAAGGATGTCGATGCAAATGGCAGGCAAAGATCACCAAATTTTTTCTTCATAAAACCCTCTGCAAGGTTTTGCTTTTCCAGCACGCCCATGTCTGTGGGAACTGGCTTTTCTTTCTCCCTCCTCCTTCTGACTGGTTACAGCGGAAGCAACCACTGTTTTTACAAAGTCACCCCACCTCACCTGTAGACATGAAGCCAGAGGTTGGTCCTTGGATTTTAGAGTTGGAACTAGGAAGTGATGATGCAGTGAAACTTTGAGCTTTTAAATGGAAATGTTGCAAACTCATAAGCTGTTGACAGTAGAGATTTTTCTGACATGCATGTCCTCTAGAAATAGAACCAATAAGTTATTCTACCAGGATGGAGTGGGGGAGGGGCAGCATGGAGAGAGAGAGAGAATGAAACAAATATACAGAGAGAGGCAGAGCTGAGACATGAAGAGCAAATTCTAGTTTCTCTACAGTTTTTGGCTAAGGCTCCATTTCACATCACCCAGTTGAATCCCTGCCCTTGAGTTGTTTGAGATAGCCATATATTCATTTAATAAATTACCTTTTGCTAAAACTAGTTCCAATAAGTTTCCATAACTTAAAATCTAAAAAACTAATTGCAAGGTTTATTTCATACCATAAACATTCTATAAAATATAGACTATAAATATAATGCCTACAAAAATATTCTTTTATGGTGTTAAATTATTGAACAGATTTAATCACCCACAAGATACTCCCCAGAGAAAGAGACTACAAAATATGTATGTGTATAATTCTTTTTTTTTTTTTTTTAAATAAGTTTTAAGTGCCTTCAGTGAACCAGGTCACAGTGGTGGGTAGGCATATGTGCTAAGTTGCTCAGCTGTGAGTGACTCTTTGCGACCCTATGGACTGTAGCCTGCCACGTTCCTCTGTCCATGGGATTCTCCAGGCAAGAATACTGGAGGGGGTTGCCTTGCCCTCCTCCAGAGGATCTTCCCGATTCAGGGATTGAACCCACATCTCTTATGTCTCCTGCACTGGCCAGCAGGTTCTTTACTACTAGTGCCACCTGAACAAATATAAGGTCTCTGCTGTATTGAGGGAGAGACTTATGAACACAATAATCACAAAAATAAGTAAATGATTAAAGACTTTGGATAATTCTATGGGATTTTGAAGAGGTTTTGGATAGGGAGCCAGGTAGAGGAAGCAGTATATGTGAAGGCCCTGTGGCTACTTTGGAGAATTCCAGTGTTGCTAATCCAGAGGATTTTTTTCACAAAGGCATTTATTAATCAGATCCTGAAAGCATCAGTTCTGCTTTCTGATTACCATATTGATCTCTCATATAGGAAGAGCATTTTTGTTTGTGTTCTACATTTATTTCTCAAATAATTTGATACTCCTACTTCCTTAATATTATCCAAGAAAGGCACATAGTATATGTTATTTGCACCATCAGTTGATTAAGCAAACTTTCTTTGTTAGTGAGGTAAAAAAAAAAAAAAAAAATTCATCTCAGGTGTTTTCATGGTTTTCCTCATGGATCCGTGAGTGGATTAATGGAATCGTCCTTAGAGCTGTGTGATTGTGGTGGTATTCCAGTACATAATTCCAAGCCACCAGCTCCATCTCACTCAGGTTGCTGCTGCTGCTAAGTCGCTTCAGTCGTGTCCAACTCTGTGCGACCCCATAGACGGCAGCCCACCAGGCTCCTCCGGCCCTGGGATTCTCCAGGCAGGAACACTGGAGTGGGTTGCCATTTCCTTCTCCAATGCAGGAAAGTGAAAAGTGAAAGTGAAGTTGCTCTGTCATGTCCTACTTATAGCGACCCCATGGACTGCAGCCTACCAGGCTCCTCTGCCCATGGGGTTTTCCAGGCAACAGTACTGGAGTGGGGTGCCATTGCCTTCTCCACTCACTCAGGTAGGGTCTACCAAAGGCATATGAACCCAGAGCCATGGGAATGTTTGGCTCCATTGAGAATTAATAGGAAAAGACAGTAACTTTAGTAAGATTTATTTAGGGACGCAGCATTCAGTGCTTTCTTGGGTTAGCACCTCTTTGTTTTTAAACCACAACCAATGCTGCTATAACATTTCAGTAGTAATCTAACAAAGGGTGTCAAGGATATAAGAGAAAATTACACTATATGATTTCTCCAGGTTTCTGAGCGATGCATGAACTATTTAACTGCATACACAAAGAACTGTACATTTAGTTGCCATGGCACTGCTTATCTGTTGTCTTTAGGGAGAATAAATGGCATTTTAACTTCTATGACTCATCCCTCCCCCCACCCCGAGGTATAATTGATAAAGCTACCTTTCCTAACTTTGAACCAGAATCCTTCAGCAGGCAAAGACTTTTTGTTGCTTTTGTTATTGCTGCTGTTGTTAAAGAAAAGATACTTGTTCTCAAACCTAGGCTTAACTCCATTCTCAATAGTTGATAGCTTTAAGCAAAGATCACAGTTTACTGAATCTAACTGTGATAATTCACATATAATAGATGGATGACAAACCAAATGGCTATCAGGGAAAAAGCATTTTCCCAACATGTGTTATCTTGAGTTATTACATCTAAGTGTTGATGGATGCTCACCAGTAATGACCCCTAGCATTAATAAAGAGGTTCTCATCAAAGATCTGATACATAGTCTGCTCTTGATAAGAAATATCTAGTGTTCCTTAACATATAGTCAGGGAAGAGTCCAGTGAGTATTAGGTATATGAATTTGAGAATTCCTCACTATGCACCTTAGTGATGAAAAGTATGAGTGATTCTTGGACAAATGTGAGAATCCAAGTGTATACTTGTAGGTATAAAACCCTTGCATGTTTATTAAGACTCTCCCCTGTGCCCCCATAATTCTGTGTCCATGCTTCCATTATGACACTTTTCACTCTGCTTCTTAATTAAATTTCTTTCTATACCATTAATTACCAGCTTTTTGAAGTAGAATAGGCCATTATTATTTTTGTTATTATTATTCTTGATTACCAAGTGCCTAAGAAAAGGGCTCAATACATGCTTGCTATATTCTTCTCAAAGAATCTACTTTGAGAAATCTGTGTTCATTATGTCTTAACATTCTGCAAGAGATACAAAGAGAAGAATGAATTAAGTCTGAGAACCGCTGGATTGTGCTTGCATACTTAGTCATGTTTGACTCTTTGCAACCCCATGGACTATAGCCCACCAGGCTCCTCCAGGCAAGAATATGGAAGTGGGTTGCCATGTCCTCTTCCAGGGGATCTTCCCTACCCAGGGATCGAACCCACATCTGCCAGCGTCTCCTGCATTGCAGGCAGATTCTTTACCTACTGAGCCACCTGGGAAGCCTGGATATTTAAATCAACTCTATTCTCAGGAACTGCTCTGGGGTGAGTTTGGCTTAGTTATAATAACTTGATTTCACCTTCTCCAGAGGAGTTTAGGAGAAAACAGCCCAGGACTGACAAACCGCTCTTTCATTTTTTATTAAATAATTGATACTTTTGAGAAGGCCCTAGAACCTGCACTTTTGGAAGTCCTTAGGAGCAAAGACAAGTTATTTCCTGGACCCAGCATATATTTCAGAATGAAACAAATGAGACATCCTACATCCTAACAAATTGTCCTTCCCCCCCCTTTTTTATTGAAGTATAGTTGATTTGCACTGTTGTATTAATTTCTGCTTCACAGCAAAGTGATTCAGTGATACATATATATACATTTTAAAAATTTTCCATTGTTTTATTACAGGATATTGAATATAGTTCTCCCTGAGCTATACAGTAGGACCTTTTTTTAAAATCCATTCTATATATAAAAACTTATATCTACCAGCCCCAACCTCCTAATCCATCCCTCTCCTTCTTCCCCTTCCCCTTGGCAACCACAACTCTTTTCTCTACGTCCATGAGTCTGCTTCTGTTTCACAGAGAGGTTCATTTGTGTCGTATTTTAGATCCCACATATAAATTATATCATATAGTATTTGTCTTTCTCACTTCAGTTAAGATTATAATCTTTAGTTGTGTCCATGTTTCTGTAAATGACGTTATTTCATCCCTTTGTACTACTGAGTAGTATTCCATTGTATATGTGTACCGCATCTTCTTTATCTCTTCCTCTGTTGATGGACATTTGGGTTGTTTCCATGTCTTGGATATCGTCAATAGTGCTGCTGTGAACATAGGAATGCATGTATCTTTTTGAATTATAGTTTTGTCTGGAAATATGCCGAGGAGTGGAATTGCTTGATCATATGGTAATTCTATATTTAGGGTTTTTGTTTTTGTTTTTTTTTTTTTTGAGAAATCTCCATTCTGTTTTCCACAGTGCCTACACCAACTTACATTCCCACCAACAGTTATAGGAGGATTTCCTTTTCTCCATATGCTCTCCAGCATTTGTCATTTGTAGACTTTTCAATGATGTCTATTCTGACTGGTGTGAGATGGTACCTCCTGTAGTTTTGATTTGCATTTCCCTAATAATTAGTGATGTTGAACATCTTTCCATGTTCCTATTGGCCATCTGTTTTTCTTTGGAGAAATGTTTATTTCAGTCTTCTGCCCATTTTTTGATAGGGCTGTTTGGGTTTTTTGTTGTTGTTGTTGTTTAGTTGTGTGAGCTGTCTGTATATTTTGGAAATTAAGGCCTTGTTATTCATATTGTTTGCAAATATTTTCTCCCAGCCTGTAGGTTGCCTTTTCATTTTGTTTATAGTTTCCTTTCCTGTGTAAAAGCTTGTAAGTTTGATTAGGTCCCATTTGTTTATTGCTGTTATTGTTATTATTGTTGTTTTTATTTCTATTGCTTTGGGAGACTGACCTAAGAAAATACTAGTATAATTTATATTAGAGAATGTTTTGCCTATAATCTCTTCTAGAAGTTTTATGGTGTCATGTCTCATGTTTAAGTCTTTAAGCCATTTTGAGTTTATTTTTGTGTATAGCGTGAGAGTGCCTTCTAACTTCGTTAATTTACATGTGGCTGTCCAACTTTCCCAGCATCACTTGCCAAAGAGACTGTCTTTTTTCCATTTTATATTTTTACCTCGTTTGTCAAAATTAATTGACTATAGGTATGTGGGCTTATTTCTAGGCTCTTTATTCTGTTCCATTGATCCATATGTCTATTTTTGTGCCAATACAACACTGTTTCGATTACTGTAGCTGTATAATATTATCCAAAGTCTAGGAGGGTTATGCCTCCTCCTTTGTTCTTTTTCTTCAGGATTGCTCTGGCAATTCTGATTCTTTTATGGTTCCATATAAATTTTAGGATTATTCACTCTAGTTCTGTGAAAAATGTCATGGGTAACTTGATAAAGGTTCAATTAAATCTGTGGATTGCTTTGGGTAGTATGGCCATTTTAATAATAATTATTCTTCCAATCCAAGAGCATGGGATATGCTTCAATTTCTTTTAATCATATTCAGTTTCCTTTATTATAATATTTTATAGTTCTCAGCATGTAGGTCTTTCACCTCTTTAGTCAGATTTATTCCTAAGTATTTTATTTTGGGGGGGCTATGATTTTAAAAGATACCCTAACAGATAGTCTTGAATCAGATAACTCCCTGGCAGGAATGAGGCAAAATTTTCATCACTAATTTTACCTTTTATGGTAAAATTCCTAAGGAATAAGTTAATTAGGCAATGGCGAAACAAAAAAATCTGCCCCATCAATACTATAGACAGAAATGATACTTAAGTAAGTAAAATTGAGACATATACATCTTTCACCTTAGTAGTAATCTTTATATTAAAAACTCATACCCCAAACTTATTAAAGTTATGGTAGGTTATACAAAAGATTTTATGAACTATCAATATGATAATGTCGAAGGGATTAAAATTTTATATTCTGTGAGATTTTATGATTGATTCTTCTTTATTGATACAGAAACAAGTATTGAAATCTCAAAGTTATTCCAGATAAGAATACTATAAATACAATAATGTATTATATTTAGAAAACTTGACTCAAAGTCACTACATACAAGTGTTATCTTTGTTTAGAAAAGTATTAGTATTTTGCATAGTTCAATGGTTGGCCTTCTAAACAAATGCATTTAGTTCTTATTCTCCCATGATAGCCTCTATGTTGTCTAGTCTAATTCTCTGTGATCAAATGTTCTCTTTCTCTAGCCACATGTACTTTTGACTTAATTAAAAAATCAGATCCCTCTCTGTGATAGTCTGTGAACCTGTTCCTAGCTTGGTGGCCCTCCCAAAGTCTTCTCTGCATCTTCCAGTCCCAGGTTGCCTAGAATATTCAATAGGAGTCCATCATTCAACACTGTTTGCATTCAACAACACTCAGTATATGGGGAAATTGTCCATCTATTTAAAAATATCTAAATATAGTTAAATTATGGTATAGTAAGACTCAATTAATTCAGGCTAACTGGGGAGAAGATGTTGCTGTTCAGTCACTAAGTTATGTCCAACTCTTTGCGATCCCATGAACTGCAGCTTCCAGGCTTCCCTGTCCTTCACTATCTTGGGAGTTTGCTCAAACTCATGTCCATTGTATCAGTGACGCCATCCAACCATCTCAGCCTCTGTCATCCCCTTCTCCTCCTCCTCTCAATCTAGCATCAGGGTATTTTCTAATCAGGATCTTCACATCACATGGCCAAAGTATTGGAGCTTCAGCTTCAGCATCAGTCTTTCCAATGAATATTCAGAGTTGATTTCCTTTAGGACTGACTGTTTGATCTCCTTGCTGTCCAAGGGACTCTCAAGAGTCTTCTCCAGAACCATTTAAAAGCATCTTGAATTTATTGGGAAGGAGTTTGTTGCTGTAGTTGTTGTATAATTTAACATTAGTGTTTTTACTTGGAGTGAAATCTAAAGTCAAGACCTGTGGAATGGCTTTCTATGAGAGAGCCTTCTTGCCTACTAAGTAACATCGTATTTCAATGTAAAGAGAGACCTCTCATAGGTTGAAAAGTTTATTGTCCTTAGTAAGCCAAATAATCTCTGAAGTCTTGTTTACATTGTCTAACAGCATAGTAAATCTATTAATAGGAAAAAACATACCATAAATAACCTCCCTACTTTTATGAGTAAATGCATTAATTTTCTAACATGATCTTGTTTAAAAAAAAGTTCAAACAGGATAATGTGTGGGGGGGACATGTAAATTTATGCTATTTTACTCAGAACTCTTGCTGGTCTCTTATTTGAAATGAACCATTTAACAGTCCATAGAAAGTAGTTTCTCCAGATATTATCTAAATGCATATCAAGTTTGAATATTTACCTTGTATATATCTTTTGCCTTTTTATTCAGTTTGCACATTGACTTTTTAAATGTAAAGAGTGCATTGAAATTATACATTTTAGGTTTAAATAGCTGAATCATAGGTGGCCAACTATTAAAAATATGCTCCTATAATGAGACCATGTATAGTGACAGGAATAATATCAGTGAATGGAAGAATTAGATTGTGACCTTTAACTAAACAAGCAGTTCTTATAATCATGATTGTCTTGGGGTTAATATATGTGGCTATGACATTTGTTTCCACCATGATTTTGTACCTATTTAAAAAGACAGGCCACATGTCACAGGTATTAATTTAAAATATTTCAGTGTAATTTCAGCTAATTAAATCATATACACAATCACACAACTCCATTCAAGAAATATTTGGTGCAAATCTAAAAGGAGTAAAATTTAGTGTGAAGGGTCAGATAGCTCTGCCCTTGATCTTCCTAAGAAACTCCAATCACTGTCAATTGAACTTCTAGATGTTAATTAATGGGACACAGAAATTGAGCACTGTCTCACCTCTCTTTGACAAAGTATGCATTTATTTGAGTTTTAAGCTCCTTCCATTCAGTTTTAAAATGGTGCCTCCGGCTTATGAAGCCCCTCAGAAGCTTAAGGATAAGGCAGATAGAATTTTAATTATAATTCTAAGTAACTAATTTATTTCATTGAACTCAGTGCTGCTAAAAATAAGTATTCTTGGTTTTGTTGTTTCTGGAAAACATATGTTTAAAAATTAAAATCGTTCATGTTCATAGGATCATAAGAATGCTAATACTCAGGTGACAATGAGGTCAAATGGATTGAAATAGCATTCTTCATGTTACGCTGATGATGTCTTGTGTGTTAACATTGTCATCTGTGTACACAGGCAGGTGCCTTGTCACTTCAACAAATGTGAGCATTACCTGAGTAAGAGTTTTAGAAGTAGATAGGAATGATGTCATTTTTCAGCCTTTTCCAAACCTTTATAGTGATGCAGTCTTGAATGGATGTGCAAGACACTAATGATTTCATGTCAGTCAACACCCATGCCACATTAGCTGCGCATGATGCCCATTCATAATAATGGCACCAGCAAGATACCTAAGCATTTCTGAGTAACCTCAAATACTAATAAGGGGATGTATTTTATCACAATCATTTTGTAAAATTGTTTACTGTGTGTGCTAAGTCGCTTCAGTCATGTTCAACTCTTTGCAACCCTATGGATTGTAGCCTGCCATGCTCCTCTGCCCATGGGATTCTCTAGGCAAGAATACTGGAGTGGGTTGTCATTTCCTCTTCCAGGGGATCTTCCTGACCCAGGGATCAAACTCATATCTCAGTCTCCTGACTTGGCAGGTGGATTCTTTACCACTAGTCCCACTTGGGAAGCCCCCAAATTGTTTATTAGCTGAACATCTACAACCTATCTTTTCCCTCCTAGGTCTAGATCCAACATATATACATACATAGCATGTACAAGAATGTTTTTAGCAGCGGTATTTGTAGTTGCAATAAAAGCTACAGACAACATTTATAGTTTTCAAATTGAAAACTACCTAAAGGTCCATCACCAGTAGAAGGAGTAAATAAATTGTGAAATGGTCACCTAATGGAATATGTTGCATTGATAAAAATAAACTCTAATTGTATACAGTAATGTGATTGAATCCCATAAACATAGCATTATGTGAAAGATGCCACACTGAAAGAGCATATAATGTATGATTTCATTTATATAAAATTTTTTTTTCAAAAATAGCATTTAACACTTTTATTTTCAAAATATTAACATAACATTATTATATCTTTTCTTTTCATCAGAACATAATTCTTTTATTTAAATTGTACCAATATACAGTTTCTCATTTTTTTAAAAGACAGTAGAACAAGTACCTGATTATATGTATTCTCTTCAAAAAAAAAAAAATCTATTATGGAAATTCCTTGCCAATCCATTAGTTAGGATTCCATGCTGAGGGCCTTGATTCAATCTGTGATCAGAGAATTAAGATCCCAGAAGCCACCAAGTGGCACAGTCAAGAGAATAAATAAATAAAAAGAATAAACAAAATCTATGAAAGGCTTACTGAGTGAAAAGTATTCATCTAGCTATGGAAAAAGAGGATTTGTTACCCCATTTCCTACTAGAGACTACAGTAAGAAACCACTCTGGGAAAAAATTCAAAAAAAAAACCAAAACGATTTATACCAAATTAAAAGTGTGCTGCTAAACCCACTCACCAGAGCACAATTTGAAATAGGTACTCTTTGTATTTTGCACACACACAAAAAAAATTTTAAAATAATACAATTAAGTAATATTATTGGAAATCAGGATAGTGATTACTTTTGCTTTAGGGTAGGGGAGAAGTGATGGCAAGAGACCATGAATAGGACCTCTGGGATGTTGATATAATACTCCATTTCTTTATCTGGTTGCTGGTTATATGGGTATTTTCAGTTTGTGGTGATTCATTAAGATATAGACATGATTTGTGCATACACACACATGTACCTACCATCATACATAGATATATAAAATACTTCAACAAGAAAATAAAATTCTTGAGAAGTTCTAAAGTTAAATATGTTTAATTGAACCCCAGTGTTAGTATGTGCTTGTGTTAGTCTCCTTGGGCTACTATAGCAAATAACCAGAAACTAGGTAGCTCAAAACAACAGTAATTTACCCTCTCACAGTGCAGAAATCTTGAAGTCCCAAATCAAAGTATTATTGGTAAAGCTATTATGCTTTGTGTTTTGTTTTGTTTTGTTTTGGGAGAATTTACAGGAGAATCCATGTGGTTCTCCTAGCTTCTGGTGGCTGTTGGCAATCCTTGCCATTCCTTGACTTGTAGACATATCACTCCAATCTCTACGTCCTTCTTCACATGATTCCCGGCCCTGTATTTCTTCTCTATGTCTGATATGAACACTGGTCCTTGGATTTAGGGTCCAGTAATTGAGATTGTTATCTTAATTACATCTACGAAGACCTTTTTTCCAAATAAGATGGCACTCACAGGTTATAATAACAATCTTTTAATGCAGGGGTCCCCAACCTCTGGGATCTAATGCTTGATGATCTGAGGTAAAGCTGATATAATAATAATAGAAATAAAGTGCACAATAAATAAAATGCACTTCAGTTTACTTCAGTTCAGTCGCTCAGTCGTGTCCAACTCTGAATTGAAGCACGCCAGGCCTCCCTGTCCATCACCAACTCCCAGAGTTCACTCAGACTCACGTCCATCAAGTCAGTTGATGCCATCCAGCCATCTCATCCTCTGTCGTCCCCTTCTCCTCCTGCCCCCAATCCCTCCCAGCATCAGAGTCTTTTCCAATGAGTCAGCTCTTCGCATGAGGTGGCCAAAGTACTGGAGTTTCAGCTTTAGCATCATTCCTCCCAAGGAAATCCCAGGGTTGATCTCCTTCAGAATGGACTGGTTGGATCTCCTTGCAGTCCAAGGGACTCTCAAGAGTCTTCTCCAACACCACAGTTCAAAAGCATCAGTTCTTCGGCACTCAGCCTTCTTCACAGTCCAACTCTCACATCCATACATGACCACAGGAAAAACCATAGCCTTGACTAGACGGACTTGAATCATCCCAAATACATCCCCCCTCCAAGTCTGTGGAAGAACTGTCTTCCATGAAACCGGTTCCTGGTACCCAAAAGGCTGAGGACCACTGATTTAGTGGGACCACCATTCAATTTCCTGCCATATTCCATCCCCAATCTCCATGCAAATCACAGTAAAAAATATATATAAAAAATATTACACAGACAAAAATTATGAGAAGAGTGGAAAACACAAGAGATATTTTCAGGATTTTAGAAGATGGACAGTGAATATTGGTTGATTTAGCAGAATGCAAGAAATGAAAACTGGGTACCAATAGGAAATGACTACAACCAGACGCAGGATTTGGAGACACCAAGTATTTCTGGATGCAGGGATAAGAAGTGGGGGAAAAAATAGGAAGTCTATTTGAAAGACTGGACAAGGAAATTAAAGATATCCTCCCCAGGCCTAGGCATCCAAGTGACTAATTACTCCACACTAGGCAGACAAGAAATGAACAATAAAAAAAGGAAGAAGCAAAGTGGCCTTAGGTTTGTGGTCCTGAGAAATCGCCAAGGTGGAGGGGCAGGCGCTGTACTAAAACAAAGAAATTAAAAAACAGTCTGTAATTTGAATGGTGCGGACACCTACCCCCCACCCTTTTATGTTCGTCCAAGAGGACACTGGCAGTTAGGCTGCTAACCTAGTCAGGAGCTTAGAGGTTTCTTATCTGGGGAAAACTCTGCAGCCAAAGAGAAAAGACCTGCCCTTGACAGGGTTGCCTCCAAATGAAAGGACCAATACTTCGCTGATCACATGCACTAAAGTCCACTTTTCAGTCACATCACCATACACACAGGACTTTCATTCAGCTTTTCAGTACCTCACTTTGACATGGCCATAGTCAACCAAGAGTTCCTGTGTATTTGAGGAAAGCTAACAATGTAAAGGACAGATGTCTTTTTTTTAAAAGCATACAGGTAAAAAGAGCTGCGAAGAAACAAAGACTGTTCAGGGAGAGGAAAATTTCAAAAATGATCATGAATATTCCCAAGTACATTAAGGAAGCAATTTATAACATCCGGGATACTATAAAAATGGACATTCAGGGAGCTCATAAAAACTCTTGAGAGATTAAAATATTATAGCACAAATCTTCCAGAATGTAGAGCAAATTATCAAAGAGAGGAGAAGATATTTTTTCAAAAGGAGATCAGTACAGGAGGTCTATTTGGAATTTTAAAGAGCTGGGGGAAATGGAGAAAAATTAGAGAAGAGGAAATTATAAAATGAGTCATATAAGAAAGTTTTCCTTAATTGATAAACTGGATTTACCATATTTAAAAGGGTTCCATGGGTGATCAGCAGAAGACATTTAAAATGATTTGTATCTAGGCGTATCAACTAGATATTGTAGGACACCAAGAGTAAAGATTCTAAAAACTTTCCAGAAGTACGTAGAGGTTATATACAATGTCACAGCAATCAGAATACAATGGACTTCTCAAATGCAATGTTTGAAACCAAAAGTCAGCTAAGTTATGTCTTCGAAATTTTGACAAAAAATTACTGTTTACTTTCTACCTATAATTCTTTCTATAGCCAATTAATCGGTTAACCTGCAAGTACAGATGTGCAGAGTTTTTCAGAAGAACATGGTCTCAAAAATTTATCTTTAATATACCCTTTCACAAGAAGGTCCTAGAGGACATAGTCTACCAAAATGAGTGAATAAACCAACAAAAAGGGGTTAAGAATCAGAAAACAGAGTACACATGGAGAGGAGAGGGGAGAGGAAGAGAAGAAAAAGAGAAAACCTCTTCAGAGAAATATATTGCTGGCAAGTAATAGAGAAAACAGAAAAATGAAAACATGAAAGAAAAATGATTTTCAGTGGAAGAAGCCAATAGGAATTTAGATGATGTACATATAAATGGAACACTGTCAGAAAAGCAAGCCACTCAATATCTCTGAACACTTGCTGTATGTTTCTACCTTTTCTGTTTCTTCTTGACATGCACTTTCTTCATCTTCATTGTTGATGCAACTAGACCTTAAAAGACCCAACTCAAGATGTAATTTTTGCCAAAATGTAGGGGAATAGTTCTTGGTTAAGGGAAACTTTCTTAATGTAGATATAAAATATAGCCATAAAAATACAAACTAAGATCTGACCATATTATACTTTTAAACTCTTGTAAAGCAAAAAAAAAAAAAAAAAATCATCAACTTAGGAAGAAAGGGACAAAATGGAAAATTGTATTTCCACTGTTTATCATGAGAAAAACTTGGTACATAAGATATATTGGGTAACATCTTATGGAAAAACCCATATATTTTTGGCTAACCTAATATAAAGAATTCCAAGTCAATAAGAAAGTTGCACAATAAGATAACTTCATGCAAAAATGGCAAAGTTCTAACATATAATTCACAGATGAAAAAATCCAAATATTAGAGGATGGGCAATTTCACTCTTATTAGTGCAAAACAAATTAAGACAATGGTGAATTATCCTTTTTACCCATCAGATTAATTTTAAAAATGTAATTAGGAAATCTGGTTATCAATTGTTTGGAAAAATTTGGGAAAAAAATTATACTTTCAGATGCTGCTAGTGGAAGTATAAATTGGTGCAACCATTTTGGGGAACTATTTGGCAGTAGCCCATAGAATTATAAAACTGTATGCTAGGATGAATATATATTTGGCTACTAGGATGAATATATAATTTATTATTCAATTCGGTACTCCTTTGAACCTGAAACAGGGGACTATTAAAACTTCTTTTTGTGTGTTCTCTCTGTGTACTCAGTCGTGTCTGACTCTTTGTGACCCCATGGACTGTAGCCCGCCAGGCTCCTCTGTCCATGGAATTCTCCATGCAAGAATACTGGAGTGTGTTGTCATTTCCTTCCCCAGGGGATCTTCCCAACCCAGGGATTGAACCCACATCTCCTGCATTGGCAGGTGGATTCTTTTACCACTGAGCCATCTGGAAAGCCCTGTTAAAATTTATGCCAGAACAAATGGGTAAACTGGGATTTTCCTAGGCCATCTGGTTATAATGTCACCTTTGTATGACCCACTCTGTGCATAAACCCTAGATAACCTATTGTCCATATGTCCTATTTGTATGCAAAGCTACTCTTTGTTGCATAGTTTATACCAGCAAAAAAAATAAGGAATAAAATGTCAAACATATAATATAGAATATTAAACAGCAAGGGAAAGAGATAAACTAGATTTCCAGAACATAAACTTCAGGTATGAACAGAAAGTTCCAGAAAACTATACAAAAAAATAGATGGATAGATTCATTGATTGGTTGGTATTTATGTAATAGTAATTGATAAGTACAATTTAATACAGCTCAAAATTGTAACGGTGGTTGCTTCTGGTAATTGAGAAAGGCAGTCCTGGTCATGGTTTAAGAGAAATTAAACTATTTTAGTAATGTCCTATTTCTTGAGAAATAATTTTAATCAAGTATGACAGATGTTAAAGTGGATAGATCTAGATCGGGGCAAAGTATATGCATATTTTAAGAAATATTATTCTTTGTATTTTAGTGACTTCTTTTTCTTAAAATAAAGATAAAATGCTACCACTTCCATGAAGCCTTCCTTGATCTCTAAGCCAAACGCCATCTCTCTTACAAGTTATGCTATTCTGCTTATTAGATTTGTCTCTTCCATCAAATTGAAAAATTCCTAATTGAAAAAACTGGTGCCTTTGTCCCTTTTTGTATCCCTCTCCATAACACTTGGCCAGAGAGCTGATACAGTTCATAGCCACTAAGATTTTATTAAACAAAACACAGAAAGAATAGCGTGGTTCACATAGAAATACTTGCCTCTATTTAGGTGACTCTAGAAAATTTTTAAACTTTCAACTCCTTGTTTTTCTATGCATCATGGACCTAGGTTTCATGCCAGCTTTTATTCACATACTTTTGGAATAGATTTCTAATAAAAGCTAATGATAATGTTCTATGTTTATATGTTCCTTAGCATGCTGAAGGTTCTGCAGACAGTTAGTACCCAAGCAAACCTAGGCTAGAATGGTGATTAAAACCGTGGTGGATTCATGTCAATGTATGGCAAAACCAATACAGTATTGTAAAGTAAAATAAAGTAAAAATAAAAATTTAAAAAAAAAAGCGTCTACTTCAGTTTCTGCTTTCTCAGAAATACCTATTCTTTTTGCTAAGGCTGAGTTCTAGATTGTTGAATGGGCGGTGGCATTTTTCTCCGTTACTCTTTTATGTCACTTTGGCTCTGTTGGCCACTATAGTACTGTTAACTTCTTCCTGTCAACACCAATTAACAATTTTTGTACATCTACTGGATCCACAGCAGAATTTCAGTTACCTGCTGTTCATTTAGAGTCTACTTGTTAAGCAAAGCTTGAATACAATATGGCATTTGCTTTGCAGTTTTTTTTATATATAATTTCTAGTTTCAAGGCTTCAGTTTTTCCACTCTCATAAATAAAACATAACGCTTTTATTTTTTTCAAAGATATCAGAGTTTGTTCAGTTGAACAATGCCCAACTTGCAAATGAATACTTTTGAAAATACATATGGTGGGTATATAAGTACATATGTGAATTCATTTGGCTCCAATGTGAATTTATTAAATGTGCTATGCCGAGTTATCTTTTATCAAAAGAACTGTTAGTAAGTGAAGATATCAAGTGTGCTTCCTCATACATACACAAAATGCTAAATTTAGGTCTTAATGCAGCTTTGAAAGTGACTTCTTTGCTTGCTACTTATACTAAAAGGATTCCTTTATTCTTGAGAGTGAAATGTATTTTTTAAAGAGTACTTAAACTTATTTTTTTCCAATTCTTTTTGTCATCATTTTCAGCTTTCTCTGCTGTTTCAGACTTACGACCAGATAATGCCCAACTGCAATGCCTCCCTCGACCATTATCTGGCTTTCCTTTGAGACAGGACTTTGCATAGAGTGAGTTTTCTTGGCTGGTTGAGTCCTGTGATGGCTGGACTGTGTGTGCTCTGTGATGTATCTCACAACTGCATCTGACTAGTGATCTTTATTTGAAAGTGTTATTTTCAGGTACCTTTTCACCCCTACACACAAAAGATGTGCTGGTGATAGCACTGACTTTTCAGAGTGATCTTTTCACCGTAATTAACATTAAAAAAAAAAACTGAATTGAAATCTACAATCCCACGTGGCTTTGAAGCTTCTGTAGTTAAGAAGGGCAGGAAGAGCCTTGGGGAACACTTGCTGACTTGGCAGCATAAAGCAACTCACATATACCTTCAGACGAGCAGACAAGCAAGCTGATTTCATTCATTTTACCCTCAATCTCTTACATGGACTGGCTGGTCGGTTACTTACTCATGTTGTCAAAGCCGACCCTTAAAGACAATTAATCTGGTTAAGATTCAAATGCCTTATACCCAGAGTATGAGATATGCTTCTGAGGTGACTAGGGTTTTAAGACAGGAGCTATATTATAAGTACCTTGCCTTTAGCAGGCTCTTGTGAGCACACTGTTAGGCAGTCAGGTATTAAAAGGGTTTTGGAAATCCTGCTCAGCCTGTGGCATCACTTCAGCCCTCTCTAGATCTCTAGTCCAGCTGTTCAATTAACAGAAATGAAGCTGAAGGGGCATCAGTGTGGCTCCAGCCGGTGCCATGGTGGTTGGCATCATGCTACCAGATCATGCACGCATTATTTTTACTCATGTGGAAGGCTGCCTTACTGTGTATTTCTCAGGCTGTCAGAAAGATGGATTCTCGAAATATTTTGAAAAAATGCTAAGTACTAGATGCTTTGGGTATTTACCCAGGGGCATTGCAGCTGCCTGGCATTGCTGTGTGGCAGCTGAACAGTAATCGCTGCTATTTCTCAGATTTGTTTGTATCTTTGTCAGCATCTGAGGAGGGGGAGGTTTAGACTCAGAGTGGGGCCCCTGTCCCCAGTGATCTCATCCAGCCTGTGGCTTTCAATGCTCTGTGAGTTGCTGAAAGTGAACTGAAACCGTTAGTCACTCAGTCATGCTTGACTCTTTGCGACCCCACGGACTGTATAGCCCACCAGGCTCCTCTGTCCATGGAATTCTCTGGGCAAGAATACAGATGTGGTTGCCATTTCCTTCTCTAGGGGATCTTCCTGACCCAGGGATTGAACCCAGGTCTCATGCACTGCAGGCAGACTCTTCACCATCTGAGCCATGACTCCCGAATTAATTTCTTTGGCCCTTGTTCAGCCCTGCATCTCAGACGCATATATCCAGCTGTCTGCCAAATAGCTCAGATATGGTGTTCAAGAGGTATCTCCACGTTAAAATGGACAGAAGCAAGCTCCTGACCTTTCCACCCATATACACCCCCAAATGCTCCTCCCACCATCTTCCTGCAGCAATAAATGGCGACTCCTTTCTTGGAGTTACTCCAGCCAGAAACTTGCAATCAGCCTTGATTTTATTTCACCTTTACCTCATGGCCCACATTCCAAGGCTCCATCTTGAAAGTATTGGGTTGGCCAAAATGTTTGTCTGGGTTTTTCTATAAGATGGCACAGAAAAACCTGAATGAACTTCTTGGCCAACCCAGGAGATTTGGTACCTGAATACTTCTCTGCCATCACCACTGCTGGTTTAATCCAAACCAACGAATTTCATCTGGACTCCTGTGACCGCCTCCTGACATGTCCACCTACTTCCCCATCCCAATAGTGGATTTGCCCTGCAAAGTCAATTATAAAACACAAGTTGGATGTGTTACTCTCTGCTCAGAAATCACCAGTGACTTTCAGTCCCTAGGCCCTCACCAAACGACCAAAGCCAGTGTAAGGAATCTGACTCTCTGGTATTTCTCTAACTTTGTATCTTTTTGATCTTTCCTTAGCTCCTTTCCTCAACTCATTTCCCTGCGCATACAATGGCCTCTTCACTACTCACATGCTCCAGGCATGGTTCCACCTGAGTATTTTTGAAGTTGCTCTTCTCTTTGCCTGGAATGCTCTTCTCCTGGATATTTCCATGGCCTGAATCCTCCCTTCCTTTGAGTTTCCACTCAGATGTCTCTATCAGTAAGCTCTTCCCTCACCAGCCTTTATAAAACAGAGCACTGTTCTCAATTCTCTTACCTTGCTTTATTTTCTTATTTGCCTCTATAATTCCTGTACATCTTTCCCCACTTTGTACAGGCTTTGTTTTATTTGCTGCCATTTCTCCAGCACTAAGAACAGCACACAGAGGTCTTCAGTGGGTATGTGCACAGAGCACACCCAAAGTCTTGGTTCTGCCTCTGTCACCACCAGCTGTAAAATATTCAGTAGTACTTAGAACACCTGGTTCTTTTTTTATTTTTTTTCTATGATAATATTGTGTGATATGTTTAGCTCTTCAGTGGAAAAACCCATTAAAATCCAAGACCTTATGGAGTTCATTTCTCTATTTCTGAGTTGACGAGTCCATGCTTGTGGAAACTGGGGCTGTGAAAAGCAGATCTTACTGTATCTTGCATTCCTTGGATTGCCTAGTACTTAGTGCCAGAGTGATAATGCCTGGATAACAAAGGTTTTTCCTGTGACTTAAAATCATCATAAAGAAAAGACACTTTCTGTATCTTGGGAAGCAACTTGAACATTCACAAATGCTTCACTGCTAAAAATTTCCCAGACAATTGACAATTTCCTAGTCAATTGCCATTGACTTCTATCTACTTTTCAAATAACCATGGTAGCTGCAGTTCATCTTCTGTGTCCACAAGTAACTCACCTTTCCTATTCCTCCTTGTCTTTTTGCTTTAATGAGAAAAAAGCCTTCTTACTCTTATTTTGTCTTGAAAATTTATCCCAAGATTTCAACATTCTGTTTTGTGATTTACATTGCCAGCAAGTTTGCTAGTTCTTTGAGATTGTAGGAACCAAGAAATTCAATCCCAAGGTTTGTCATAACATTTCACAAAAGCCATCACCATCAGCAATATCTGTCAGCTTGTGTTTTAGCCTTTTTCAAATATCTTTGACATTCTGATCACCTGTCATTTTAATTAGAAACCTGATTAGTAAGTATTTTTCAAGAGGACAAGACACTATACTTCTCTGATTGTGTGGGATTGGATACCATCAATTAAGACACAGCTTTCTAACTGATGTGCTGTGACACTTGACTGTACCCCAAATGGATTTCAGATCTGCTAAGATACCAGTTCCTCTGAGATCTTTGAGGCAGCTGGAGCATCTAGACCAATCACTTCTCATCACAAAATTGTTTACCCTGGGGTACCCCACAAAACTTTCCAGATAGGTTGTGGCATAAGAAAGGTTGAGAGTAATTCTAGTCCATCACTGCCTGAAAGTACTTTCTGCAGTAATAGAAACGTCCCAGATCTGCCCATCTAGTAAGGTAACCACATGACATGTGTGGTTATTGAGCTCCTGAAATGTGGCTAGTGTGACTCAGGTTAGGAGTTACCATAATGGATAATGCACCTCGAATACAGACTCTCAACTATATAATCTGTTAGGAACCAAAGATGAAAAAGAAGCCCAGTATAGCAATTTATCAGGCTCAACAAATATTAATTTGAAGCATTAAGAACTCATTGTGGGACTAGCAGGCACACATGAAATTAATAGTGTAGTAACTTGAGAATACAGGCATCAAAGCAGACATAATTTTTTAATGTGGCTAACATAGTTGGATATTTGCTGGCTGACACTGTTCTCTTGTTTTTTTGTTGTTATTTGACGATATGGCAAACTACTGTCATTGCCTGGAAGTGGCTTCAAAGTCACACCTGCAGGTCTTACCGTATTGAGTTCAGGTCAGTTGTGGCATTTACATTGTTCTTCTGATGGCGGAGCAATCTAATAATTTGCCTTTGGGTCTTACAGACTGCGTGGTATTTACCATCCACTTCTCCATCTTAAATGATCTGACAGTCATTGATGAAGCCAGTGCTCTGTGTTTAGCAGTGCTCTTCTGCTAGGTTAATCAGTATGGAATTAGCTATTGGTTGCAGCCATTGTCTTTGAAACATCATTTAATCCAAGAAAGAGCATTTTGGAGTATATAGATTAATGAATCAGAATTCACAACCTCATTCCAGTTCACAGTGAAGAAAATCAGTTTTAGATAATCTATTGTTTATTTATAAATTAATCCTAGGAGATGATGAATATCTGGCCCTTACTTCATGACTCCTGTATTTGTTAATTCTTCCAATAAAATGTTTTTGAAGATACCTATTTGTCCATATTTCTCAAAATGACTCTGATCCACTGCCTCGTTAACCTCTCAGCTTACATGATGTATCAAGTCCAGCTGTTTCTTTATTCATGCTAGTCCCTCTTCTTGGAATAACCTACTCCTCCTCTCTTCTCAGTTACATTTTATCCTTCCTTCTGGAGGTCTTCAGATCCCTAATATCAGTGTTAATGCACACTTAACATTTTGAAGCACATTTTCTGTCCTAGGCCTAATACCCTTCTGTGCTAGGCCTACCCTTATGAAGCACTTCCTTTAAACTTCATGACAAACCTATAAGAGATCAATTTTTCAAGAAATATATTTGATATCTACTTTATAGATGAGGAGACTGGGTTTCAAACATGTGAAGGAACTTCCAGAAAACAATTTTGTACTGGAGCAAAGCCAAGGTTTGAACTTAGGATTTCCTGGCTCTAAATAAAGCCTTTTCCACTGCAAATATAAGAGACAAAGAGGTCTAATAAAGGAGTCTGACAAAAGGGTTTATTAACTATTAACCTTGTATGCTTTTAGAACATATGTCTTCCTTGCTTGGCTTCTTGGTTTGCAATTCTTGTTTACATTGTGTCATCTCATATCTTACCTCATGGTATATTCTCATACCAACAGAAAAGCAATTTTTTGCCAAGTGTGTGAGAGGGACCATGACGGACAGGGAAAGTTTT
This sequence comes from Budorcas taxicolor, assembly GCF_023091745.1. Taxonomy (NCBI): domain Eukaryota; kingdom Metazoa; phylum Chordata; class Mammalia; order Artiodactyla; family Bovidae; genus Budorcas; species Budorcas taxicolor. Next base: position 114,614,021 of record NC_068935.1, on the reverse strand, counting down.
GGTCTTTTTGGGTAGTCTAGTTCAGGTACCATTATCTACTCTACCTATTACATGTTCCTCATCCATGAATCTCTCTGGTTAATATCCTATCTTTTCCATCTTTTAACTTAAAACTGTGATATCACCCATAGCCAAAACTACATAGTTCAACTTTTTATTATATAGGCTCTTTCATTTGTTGTTGTGTTATTGGTCATGTATCTTCAACCAGAGTGTAAATTACTTGTGAATATCTTTTCTGGACTTAACTGGCCTTGCCCTATGACAACAACACAAATGCTAGGCTAGTCACTGGCAGATCTTACATACTATTGATTGAGTGATTGATTATCTTCATCTTTACATTGTAAGTAGACAAAAAGAGATGTAATAAAATTAAGATTGATTCCCCAGATATGAGAAACAGAAGAATGTACTAACTCCTGGTCATAAATTGCTCAAGAAAGATGACATATTCTCATGTAACTATGCAAATAACTGGTAGTTATTTTTCAAAATGTATTAACAGTTATTTTCTGGAGTCATGTAGTGTATTTTCTAGATGAGTAAGTTTCCTAAACTAACTGAAGCTTGTCTCATTAGCCATCTAAAATGTATTTTTAATTAACAGTTTTCAATGTAAATCTTTAAGAAAAAAAGAGCATGCAATTACTGCCTTTTAAAATGGAATGCATGAAATACAGTTAAATTTTTCCTTGATGAGTCATTCTACAAAAATTTTTTGAACATCTACTGTATTCTACCTTATATATAAAAAAAAAAACCCTGAAAACATTAAGGTTATGGGGCTTCCCAGGTGGCTCAGTGGTAAAGAATCTACCCACCAATGTAGGAGATATGAGAGATGCAGGTTAAATCCTTGGGGCAGGAAGATTCCCTGGAGAAGGAAATGGCAACCCACTCCAGGATTCTTGTCTGGGAAATCCCATGGAGAGAGGAACCTGGTGGGCTACAGTCCATGGGGTTGCAAAAGAGTCAGACACAACCTTCTATAGAAAACACTGAAAACATTAGGGACATGCAGGTTAAAAAAGATTTTTTTTTTTAAAACCACAATAATCCCTGTTCTCATGGAGTTTATACTTTCAAGAGTCAGTCAGATGTATAGAAGGAAAAGTTATAACCCAGCCTCTTAAAGGCTGGATAGAAATAAGGAAGTTGTGTTTTGGGATCCCATCTGGAGGCAGGAAATTTTTGCCTAAAAACTGATATCTGTGATAGTTACGGAAGGTGCATTAGGATTGAAGAAGGAGCAATATCGCCTTCCAGAATGAGCACTAGAGGCACATTCCAGAAGAATCTAAGAGAATGGTGAACTGGGCAAATGGCAGAATGTTCAGTGTCCATGATGCAGAGCAGCCCGAGGCTACTTCTAGGCTAAAGGAGCTTAAAAATTTCACATAGGATCATGTTACTTCCCTCCTTACAAACCTCCATTGATCCCATATCAATTACTGAATAAAAGTAATAAGTCTTCAGCTTGTGAAGACTTACATCCCAGAGATGTAAGCAAGCCCAGCCCAGGTGAGCAAAGCCACATGTTTGACTGAGAGTGGACCACAGATGCGTGAGTGAGCTGGGTAAAGATCATTCCAGTCTGGGCCAAGATCCACTCTCCTCCCAGCTGTTTTGTAGACTCACAGAAAATAATAAATGGCCACTATTTTAAGCTACTAAGATTAAGGGTAATTTGTAATTCAATAATGTTGAACTGATAAATTGTATTAGTGCTTTTTTCCTAGAGTAAAATGCCTTTGCTATATTTATTATAAACAAAGAAATGTGAAGACATATAGAAACAAATTTTGCTGAGCAAATAGAGCTGTGGTATTGCTTAGAGCTGGCATAGATGCAATTCAGTTTCATTTCATTTCTTGTTATAAACTTGGCTCAAATTGGTAATTTATTCTTCACTATATGGACATATGTAGATATATGCACATATTCATGCTATAAATAGCATTCAAAAAATTTAGCAACCCCTAAAGTTTTCACATAGTGATATTTTTAAAAAAACTATTTTTATGTTGGATAATTTCAAGCATAATAGACACAAAAATAGAGTAGCAGAATGAAATTCCATGTACCCATCACTCAGTTACAGTAATTATCAACATCTTGTGGATGTTGTTGCTTTGTAATAGGCTTTTGTTTTGTTTCTTATTTTCTTTTCTTTGGAGGATATGAGTGGTATTCGATGCAACTAAGAACAAATTTGCAGTTTGTTCTTGCATTGCTGAAAGGAAAATTCTTAAAATGACTAACCCCCATTTGCTGCCAAGTAACTCTTGGCTATATACTGATAGCAAAAGTAATATAACAGCATTTGCAGCATAATTAGATTTGAATAGCAAGTTTTATTTAAAGAGTGCCTGATCTTATTGCTCATAGGCATGCTTTTCCTTCTTGGATTGTTTTTCGTGGTAATCACGTTTTTAATGACTTGTGATAGACTTTTCTTTCATGAAACAATAGAAAACTGCCAAAGGAGCTCTTGAGTAAGTGTTTAGACATCCTTGAAGCTGCTTAAAATCTTTTAGGTAGGAGGTTACTATTTGATAAATAACCATTTTTTATAAAATGATCTCTGTGAAAAAGATAATTCCCAACAGCATTACTTGAATGAATGATAACAGTCTAAATAGGAAAAAATGGTGATTATGTAGGCAAGTAAGTTATAGCCGAATAAATGAATGAATGGAAATTTAGGTTTCTGTTTTTGCACTATAACCAGCGGGAAAGCAAAATGCTTTCCCTTCAGTCTGCCTTCCAGATGGATTTCTTGGGAAAGAAGGAAATATGATATGAAAGCAGGGAGGGAGGGAGAAGAGAAGGTAGAAAAGAAGGAAAGGAAGATGGGAGGGAAGGTAAACAGAAAGAATGGAAGATGAAGGAAGAAAGGGAGGGAGGGAGAGAGGCTAATTATTTGTAGACATATTTCTCTAACAGTCATGTCGTTAGCTGTCGCAGTCAGCATGTAACTTAGTATACAGTGTTTCTGTTACTGTTATATTGGAATTGGGGAGTTCCAACTGTATAGAAATTGGATTGGATTATCAGAGGAATCTGTGCTGTCTGCCAATGCAACCTTATCATTGACAGAGGTCAAGAAAATTAAAGCCAGTGCAGAAGTTGAATATTCATGAATATTTGACAAATCTACTGTTATTGCCCCATAGAAAGCTGATCACCACTGAAATTTGATTCATCTAGAAGAGTACAATTTAGTAATAGTAGAATTGTTTATTTAATTTGTGTTTCCACATTTTATGCAAAAGTGATGTTATTTTTTACAGGATATGATTGGTTTTGAAATGTCACTCTAAACGAAGTCTCTAATACTTATACAGTTACTACAAAAAAATTAAGATTTTATTTCATATTTATGGACCTTGGATTGTACTGGAGAATGTACTTATTAAGGTTCGTTTTCTCTTCGGTAGCAATTTTAGTAGGATTTCTAGAATGCTTCCCCCCCTTTTTTTTGGTCCACTGTCATAATGAGAGCCTCAAATTGTATGTCATCCTCAAGTTCTGTAATCATTAAAGGGTTCTACTTATAAGAGCTAATGACAGACGTTATCCCTCCTTTCTAATCTTAAGAAATAAGTGTTAGGCTTATTTAACTTCTACAGTAAAAGCTTCATGATTGTGAAGTACAGTTTAGTTCTAAGACAGACCTTTCCCTCTCTCTGTTTCCAAAATATATCAAAATGTTTCCCCCAGTCTGCCCCACATCATCAGACTCTCCAGAAAAACAATAAGGTGTCTAATAGAAACTACATTAGAAATCACAAATGTTGCAAAGCAGACTACAGAAATGGAAAACAAGTGACCATTAAAATCAGATGACATAGGTTCAGATCTTGGCATCTGTCCTTACTGGCTATGGCTTTGGGGGGGAAGCTTCTAGACTTTTTCATAGTAGGAAATGGATGATCAAATGAAATAATGTAACTGCACACCCCAAAATACCATGTGTTAATTTTCCCTACACATATACTTATTTGCAATCTTATATTTATGCTTTTGTGTCTTAAAGGCCTTAAATTTATGCTGAGAGTTCCAGCTTACATCAATTTAATAGGTTGTGAATAAAATTAAGCAAAGTATGCTCTGTTAATTTTTAATGCTAAATTGAGATATTACATGGACTACATTTTTTTTAAATCCCTGACTAACTCCTCCTTGCCACTTACAAAAATTTTCTAGAAATTCTTCTACATTGAAGTATAATATAACAAACCAACCTGAGATAATTTGGAAGGACATTAAATTACATTACACTATACTCTGGAAATGTGATGTCTTACTGTGAATAAATAAGCAGAGAATAAAATATTTTCTGACTTTCAGTAGTAACATGATGCCTTTTGTGTATTCCACAATTTCCCTTAATAAGCATTTCCAGACAGCCTGGGATTTATTATTTTCATTTCTTGAAGGCCTTTTATCTACTAATAGAAAAAGAAAAAAATGATATGCTATGATAATTTTGCTTTCTTTCTCATTGCTGGGGAAGAGATACTTTCACTTATAGGACATAATTTTTTGAAATTGACTATTGTCCCTAGAAGCTAATTGGTGACCATTAATTCTTTCCTTGCCTGTCAACAGAAGTGAAAACAGTAGTTGGCATGCTTACCTACTTGATTATAGCTATTATATCAATCAGCATTCTTTTCCTTGGGTTCATCATAATTTCTACAGATAATTATGTATTGTTTACTTTTTCTCACCATTTTTTTGTTTTAGTTTTGACTACACACAAATTTATTTAGGAGGATTGAAATTAGTCATGCATTCATTTAAAAATTAGCCTCACAACATTTATGTAAAAGTCACAGCAGCAGTTGTTTTAAAAATAAAACTATTAAGCCACCTTTATTCTACCTACCTATGTTCTCTTTTGTTTGCCCTCCATATTACTCTCAGCTCATTAGGTCAGAATCATGGTGTAGTGTAGTGGGTAACTAGAAGAAGTTCTAGAATCAGCTATGAGTCTGGGTGCAGCAAGTGGGGTGGCCAGTAATGGAATCTGGTAAGTTGGGACTTAAGAGATAACTGTAGAAGGTGACAAATGAAGAGAGAACCTGAGCCCTAACATTAGCTCCATGTTTATTAACTTTTCCTATGATGTCCTTTAGTGATTCTATTTTAAAAATAATTATTGAATGAAGATAATCTTTCACTGCTTATGTTCCCTGGGAGCTTCAAGATAATGGAAAGTGATGAAATATAAATCCCATAACGTCTTTGTTAATACTTTGCAGTTTGTTGTTGTTGTTATTCAGTTACTAAGTCATGTCTGACTCTTTGTAAGCCCATGGACTGCAGCACTCCAGGCTTCCCAGTCCTTCACTATCTCCCGGAGTTTGCTCAAATTCATAAATTCATGTCCATTGAGTCAGTGATGCTGCTAACCATCTCAATCTCTGCCGTCCCCTTCTGCTCTTGCCCTCAGTCTTTTCCAGCATCAGGGTCTTTTCCAATGAGTTGGTCTCTTCCCATCAGCTGGCCAAAGTATTGGAGCTTCAGCTTAAGCATCAGTCCTTCCAATGAATATTCAGGGTCGATATTTTTAGGATTGATTTCTCCTTATTGTCCAAGGGACTCTCAAGAGTCTTCTCCAGCATCACAATTCAAAAGCATCAATTCTTTGGCTCTCAGCCTTCTTTATGGTCCACCTCTCATGCTCATACATGACTACTGGAAAAGCCATAGCTTTGACTAGACAGATTTTTGTCAGCAAAGTGATGTCTCTGCTTTTTAATATTCTGTCTAGGCTTGTCATAGTTTTCCTTCCAAGGAGAATGCATCTTTTAATTTAGTGGCTGCAGTCACCATCTGCAATGATTCTTGAGCCCAAGAAAATAAAATCTGTCACCATTTCCACTTTTTCTATTTGCCATGAAGTGATGGGACTGGATGCCATCATCTTCGTTTTTTGAATGTTGAGTTTTAAGCCAGCTTTTTCACTCTCCTCTTTCACCCTCATCAAGAGGCTCTTTAGTTCCTCTTCACTTACTAAGTTATGTCTGATATTAAATTTTCTGATTAAATATGCACCACATATTGAACCAGGGAAATACTAGAGAATTGTTCTTCAAATCTTGGCTCAGCATGGTCCTGATTCTATTAGTCAAAAATGAATTTGCTGGTATATCATTTTACATGAATGATGTTAAAGCAAGGGAAAATAGAGATTAGCCAAAGTTTATCTCATGATAAATGAATATGGCATCAGCCTGAAACATGGAACTTTTTAAGGTTATTTTCTCAATCTTCTGGGGGACCAGAAGGAGAAGATGAGTTGTCAGTCAGTGGCTTACTTTTTCAAAATACAAATCATTGATCAATAGGAAAATTCTCTAGCCTCTTTGGGTAATAGGCTGTGACTGAATTGATTTATAAAATATGTCTCTTGATTCCTACTGCCTTCTTAAACTGCCACTCTTGTACTTCCCTCCATATCATTAAATGACACTGCCTTTCATGTGTTTGCTCAAGCACATATCTTGGGACCTCCCCCCACTTAATGCCTAGATTTTCATTTACATTTCATATCAAATCCATCAGAAAATTTTAACTCTACCTACCAAATAGATAGTTAAAGGAACAATACCCTACCATTTTTAGCACCAACAGCAACGTATCATCACCCGTCATTGTATTGCTTCAAACCCTCATCATTGGTTTTCCTGCCTCCACTCTGCCTTCCTGCCTCCACACTACTCAATCCTTCTAGACTTGAACGCCAAGGTGCCAGAGTGATATTTCAGGCATATAAATGCTACCATTCACTCTTTCCAAAAATCTCGAATGCAGTCGCATTACATTTAGAATAAAATAAAATAAAATCTGAAAAAAAAATAAAAAGGAAAAAATAATTAAAAAATAAAAATAAATGAAATCAGGAATCTCTGACAAAAATAAATAAATAATAAAAAAGAATAGATCCCCATTCTTTTCCATGTTCTACAAGGCCATGCCTGAATTGGTATATGGCTGTCTCTGAACTTGTTGCCTCTCTTGCCTTTAGTCAGGGTAACTAGAATGATCTGTGCCTTCCCTCAAGCAGGCCAAGTGCATGCCCATTTCATGGCCTTTGCACTTTTTCTTCCCTCTGCCTGCCATAATTTTCCTCCGGGTCCTTTCCATGGCTGATTTCCTCCTTTCACATAGATCTGCTTCAAATGATCTTCAAAACCAGCTTTCCTGACATTCCTCTACAAGAGCACCTACATTAGTCTCCTTCCCTTTGGCCGCTTTAATTTTTATTGTACTTAGAACTACCTGATATTAGGTTATACATGCATTCATTTGCATGTGTATTTTCCATCTCCCCCACTGGAATGCAGGCTCCATGAGAGCAGTTGTGTCTGGCTGGTTCACTGTCATATCTCCTGATAACTAGAGAACTTTCTGGCAAAGGGGAGATGCATTAAAAATATTTGTTGAATGAATGAATGAACGTGTTTTTAATTTGCATTATAAGCAACACTTATCAAACTATATGAATAAAATATCAAGTATCAAAGCTAGTCAAATTAACTTCTGATTTTCCTGAATACAAGCATTCTGATAGTAAGAGTTCCACCTTGGGAGCATTTGCTTTATCACTTGGACATGACTCCAAGACCAAGGTTATCAGGTATTAGTTTATTCATAAAATGTTCTCCCTGCACTCCCTGCTCCCTTGCTTTGTCACTTCCTGCTCTCTGAGGTTTTTGAGGCTCCATGGCACCCCTGGGAGTTAACATAATTGTTTGCAACAGATACATTTTGCCAATCCTGATGCGTTAGAGACAAGTGAGGAGTAAAGAACCTCTCTACCCCCAAATAGCTTCACCTAGTATACATGGATATTCTCTCCGAGCCTTTCATTTTTATTCTCCCAAGGAACACAAGGTGGTGTCTACTTGCTATATTTCTCACAACTGCTGTGCTTCACTATTAAGAACTAATAATGCTCAAACATTCCAGGCCAAAGAAAGCAGAACTGAAATCCTATTTTGAGTCACTGAAGCTCTATAAGTAGTTCATGTTCCCTTGACTTGCTAGGAAAACAGGCAGTTGTTTGTCAAGTCTTGAAGATAAAAAAGTACATGCAGACAACAAAACAAGCTGAAAAAAACCCATTGTAAAATGAAGCCTGTTGGTGGGTTTGCCACAGAACATGTTTTATTGTCAGCTGAATAAATCTGTGAGTATTGTTTTGTGGCCATATTTAGTTGATAGATTTAAATAGGGTCATAAAGGAATTACCTCTGAGTATAGCACTCATCACAGGGCTTCCCTTGTGGCTCAGCTGGTAAAGAATCTGCTTGCAATGCAGGAGACCTGGGTTTGATCCCTGGGTCGGGAAGATCCTCTGGAAAAGGAAAAGTCTAACCACTCCAGTATTCTGGCCTGGAGAATTCCATGGACTGTATAGTCCGTGGGGTCGCAAACAGTCAGACACGACTGAGTGACTTTCACTTCATAGCGCTCATCATGGGGCTTCCCTGGTGGCTCAGTGGTAAAGAATCTGCCTGCAGTGTAGGAGACCGGGGTTCGATCCCTGGGTCAGGAAGATCCCCTGGAGGAGGGCATGGCAACACACTGTAGTATTCTCGCCTAGAGAATCCCATGGACAAAGGAGCCTGGCGGGCTGCAGTACATGGGGTGGCAAAGAGTTGGACACAACTGAAGTGACTAAGCAGCGTGGCAGCATAGCACTCATCACAATGCCTCATATAGGTGTTCTCATTTCATACATTCTTATGTAGAACTCCATGCCCTATTGGTCTTTTTATATGTAGTACTTATTATTCGCAGATACTTCAAAAGGCACTTGAAATTGAGTTGTGGAGTTATATTTTAATTATTTATCTAGGTTGTAAGCTCTGTAAGAATTAAAAGCTGAATTTTATCTTTGAGTCCTTTACATTCCCAGTACATTGCTTGCACATCCAAAAGTCTTATAAATGCCTTTGTTACATTGTTTTTGAAGATGGAACAGTTGTCCTGCTCTTGAAACTAATGCAGGAAATATTCCTGATTCTTTTTTCTGTGATTCTTATAGTCAGAATCTAAATGTCTTTTGAATTAGCTAATTCTCTACTTCATTATTTTACAGATGATAATATTTTTCTTCTCCAGCTACAAAGAATGCTAAATGCTACTGTCCCAGACTTTGATGGGTATCATCATGTATTTTCCATCTAGTATATCAGAGCATTTAATCTGTTATCCTTTTTAATCCTCACACCAAGCCATAAGGGGAAAATATCACATTTTATATATAAGGAGACTGAGACTCAGAGAGCTTAAATAAATTCTCTAACTTGCCAAGCCAACCGGGCAGAATCAGGAATTACTATACTCATGTCTCCCTGAAAACTATGTGTATTATCTTTCTTACTCCACCGGAATGCTTCTAAGAAACAAAGTAGAGAAGGCACTACTTAAAATACATTTTGAAAAGTATCTGTGATTTTGAAAGAACAGGTTTTTATAGTAGGACAATTTTTAGTATCCAAGAGGTATTGATTGTTCTCAATAGTATTTGGGGGACTAAAAATAAATTTTAGAGGGATGTCAAAACAAAGATCCACTCATTCTAAATATTTCATACTTCTCTTCTCTTTAACATTGTTGGACAAATTTGAGAATACTGGCTTCATTACCCCGGTCTCTTGTCACTTTTGCTTTGGAATATGGGATCCTATTTTTTTGTTATTCCATAACCCAAGTGTACATGGCATGGGGAAAAAAAGAGAAACTTCATCTCTTCATAATTATTTGTGGAATATTAACACAAATTATTCCTATATACAACTTTGTGTATACCAGCTTTTAGATGTTTCTCTAACTAGCAGCTGGTAAGCAGCACAAATGTTGCTTAAAATTTCCCTTCTACTCTGAAGAATGATTTGTCAATCGGGACATATTAATAACTCTCTAAAAGATTTTTTATTCTAAAATAAAGATTTTAATTTTAAAATAAAAATAATTTCTATTTTATAGTAACTATGTTATCTTTAATGTTGTCAGTGGGGTGTTCTGAAAAATAAAATGAGAAAAATAAAATAAAATCTCTGAAAAATAAAATAAAATGAGAGAGAGAAAATATATTTTTTGATGGAGGCATATAAATATTTCAATGCATAACTAGCCAGAGAAACATCTCTACTGTACTTGTTGTATATTTTTTTTCATAGAAAAATGTGATTAAGGTTTAAAATCAACCGGTGTTTCCTGTCACTACTGTCAGACTTGCATTATTTTTTCAATGATTTCACCTTTGTGTGTGTGTGTGAGAGAGAGAGAGAAAGGAGAGAAAGAAAGTGCTCCCAAAGTCAAGTTGTTTTCTTGACAATACAATGTCAGTTGTCTAGTCATGGTCTAATGCTTATTACTTTTTCTTTATTGAACTAGTTTGTTTGAGTTTCCTTCCAGTCCTACTTTTGCCCAAGCAGAAAATGAAGAGGGCTTTGTGTTTGTGTGCATGTGGTCATTTTGTTTGGTCATTACCATTCCTGCATTTGTTTGCCAGTTCTGTCACTTCAATTCAACTAATATTTATTAAACACCATAAAGTGTCAGGAACATTCAAATAATGGGTAATTCTGCACATTTCTTTTCTTTGTGGCAGCACAATTGGTCACCCTCAAATGACTGTGGAGATATATCTTAGCTTTAATGGTCCTCCCATTTCACAGTCACATGTCAGATCTGAGGTCAGTTGTTGTGCTCTCTGGTAGATTCCGTTCACTTTTATCAAAGACAAGTGAATCATACAAGAAACATGCCTAAATGATATCCTCTTATAGCATAATATCAAAACATCGAGATGACAGATTGCACAATACGAGTGCTCTGCTGTAGTAGGTCACTTATTTGCATGTTTTTGCTCTCCTAACAGATTGCTCACACCTTGAGGGGAAACACTGAGCAGGGCTGCAGTAGTTGCTTGATAGAATTTTCAAGGATCAGGTGATAAAGAATTGAGAGGCAAAGTTCCAGCAAAGACTCTAGCTAGTCTTTGCTCTGTCACCTTTGGCACACCGCTTGTGCTTTTCACACCTCAGATCATTGATCTCTAAAACAAGAGAATTGACCCAGCTCAGAATTTTTCCACTATTGCCGATTTTTTAACTTCTAATTACTATAAGAGGTAAAGGCAGAAACCAAAGATATTCCAAAGCCCCTGTCACAATGCCTAGCACATAACAGTGCCCAATATACAGTACATCAGTTAAGTTGGATTGGACTTTTTTGGTTAAAAGCTTGGACAAAATGCTGATGTGTAAGATAAATAAAAGCAGGGGTATGTTTGTCAAGAGAGGAGTAGGTGGCGCAACCAAGTATGAAGTCAGCTCCCAGTCCACCCCTTATCTCTGTCTGCATTTCATCTGCCCAGAGGGATGCTATGGAAACCATAGGGAACACAATTTAAAAATCAAAAAACTTCATAAGCTTAGAATTTTCTCTGGCTTGAACATTCTATGATTCCTCTGCTAACTTGGAGTTGTCCCATGAGGATAATATAAAAAGGTCTTAACGATGCAGTACTATGCCATGCGGTGGGTGGTGAATTGGAATGGAGAACCATACAACCATTTTATACTTCTGAACAAATGTCCTGTATGGGGATTTTATTATCTTTCTCTACAGATAAATTAGTCTAGGATGTGTTTGAACAGAGAATATTTTTCTCAGCTACTTACTATAACTGCTGAATTGTCTACTTGTAACTACACAATCACAAACTTTTCTAAACTGAGTTAATTTACTGAATAAGCTGGTTATTTTGATGCCGTCAGTCAGTTCAGTTCAGTCGCGTCCGACTCTTTGCGACCCCATGGACTGCAGCACACCAGGCTTCCCTGCCATAGTTGCTTTCAAAGTCTACTGAAATTATTTGATAACCACAGCTTAGGACCTGTGGCTTTTTTAACCTATTAGTGGTGAACTGCTTTGCTGACATTCAGTGAATAATTTACTTATCTAGCTGACAGGAGAATAAAAATCTGTTAAGATCACTTTAGGCAAGAAATACAAGTGTTTAAGGTTAATCAGAGTGATGTCAAGTCTTCGAGAAGAATTTCAAAGTGATTTATCTCATCCTATTACCCCAGCTTAGCTTTCCTCCCCCCTTCCTTCCCAGCCTGGTGTTAAATATTAATGACGATGAATAATGTATTCAATTAGTTATGAACAAAAGCTGTTGATCCTATGTGAGGTTGGTCTTCCAAACCAGGACTCTTAAAACTCATCCCTGTTTTTCTGAGTTAAGCTGCATCTTCCATTTGCACTGACTGTTTTTTTTTCTGTGAAAGAGAGAGAGTGGTGAGCTGCCAAAGCAGATTGAATTCTTGAATCCTCTGGTGAGGAGGTTATGTGGCTGACTCGGGGCACTGCTGTCTAGATATCAACCACACTGGCATGTCCTCCTGGCAAGGAAGGAAGAAAGCCCTTAATGTAAAATCATTTAATTTTTCAGTCAATTTCAGCAACCCTTAATTGGTCATTTCTGTACTTCCTACAGAGTTGAAGTTGCAGTGGCAGATTTCACGGGGACCTGGCAGGCTTTTTAGTCCAAGAGGGTGAGCAGAGAGTCTTTAATGAAGGATCCCTGACTATTTGCCTAAAGTCCAGATTGTCTAGTTTAGCTCAGGATGAAGTATGCAGTGGGAAACCTATCCTCAAAATGCTTAATAGCCCACTCTTAGATCTGTGTGCTGACCATTGATAGACTGATAAGTGCACAGAGCAATAATGTGTAGAAGCTAAAAATCAGACAGTATATCATGCAAATTAGCAATAAGTACTATAAAGTGTCACAGATAATAGCAATAAAATATTCTGACTAAATGGAAATATCATTTTAAAATATAACTTGGTGAGTATTTCTGTGCATGTTGAAGTATGCAGCTTGTACTTGTAGTAATGTAATGCCACATTGCTGTTTCATTTATAGGAGATATATGTGAGAAATACTTAATCTAATTACTAAATTAAAAGACGCTTACTCCTTGGAAGAAAAGTTATGACCAACCTAGATAGCATATTAAAAAGCAGAGATATTACTTTGCCAGCAAAATCCATCTAGTCAAGGCTATGATTTTTCCAGTGCTCATGTATGGATGTGAGAGTTGGACTATAAAGAAGGCTAAGCACCGAAGCATTGATGCTTTTGAATTGTAGTGTTTGACTGATGCTGAAGCTGAAACGCCAATACTTTGGCCACCTGATGCGAAGAGCTGACTCATTGGAAAAGACCCTGATGCTGGGAAAGATTGAGGACAGGAGGAGAAGGGGACGACAGAGGATGAGATGGTTGGATGGCATCACTGACTTGATGGACATGGGTTTGGGTGGACTCTGGGAGTTGGTGATGGACAGGGAGGCATGGCATGCTGTGGTTCATGGGGTCTTAGAGAGTCGAACACGACTGAGTGACTGAACGGAACTGAATTACTAAATTATGGATTTTGAGGCAATGTGATCCAGAGTAGGGAATTTAGGAATGGGATTAGGAAGAAATAGACAATATTATGCCCCCCAAAGTCATTGAAATGCATGATACAGTTATTATGTGTATCTTTAATTAACACAGAAAATGTAGGTTACCCTTTAAAAAGGAAACCACGATACAGATTGAAATATTTGGTAAAGTGCAATCATATATTCATAAGGTCTGAGCAATCTTGATTCTGTACTTCAGCAGTCTCATGTGACTGTCAATTTGGTAGTGTTATATTTGACTCATGTATAATCTAATAGCTTTTCAGCTTGCCTGAAGGTACTGCCTGCAATATGTAAGTCACTACCTGGTAAAATGCTTTGACACACTACTCAGAGAATGAGAAATATTTATGAAAATAAACTGTGTTCTCTCCTTCAGTTTATGCAGCATAACTCTAAATCTGTATTATTATTGTTTTTCAGCCCCTCTGACAGATAAACCACCCAAGCTGTTGTATCCTATGGAAAGTAAACTGACGATTCAGGAGACCCAGCTGGGTGAGTAATTCCTTAATTCTTGTTAGTACACTTTTCTTGTTACATTCTGACCATTACTAAAGCCTAGATTGTAGCCTGGTGTAATACTCTGAGCTAAGCCCATGTTTATTTAAAGGGAGCAAAATTAGAAAACACCAGCAAACATGGCATATTGCGTCCTGCCATGCCTGCATTAGGATTAATTTGGACATATGGATGTCAAATCTCATATATTATTTAGATGGCTGTTGAGAAATTAAGTGGTTGTTGAGAAATTAGATGGGCTGAGAGTTTTGCTGATATTATCTTGTCATTTTATAAGGCTTGAATTGGTTTTAAAACAAGTAATGTGAAACTATTTGACTTATAATACCCAGTAATACATTAAAGTACAGGTTTTGAAAATTGGGGGAAAGGGTAGAGATTCATTAAAATGAATGACACTATGACAGTTATGGATAATGTATTTATAAAATGTGAGCAAGTGGCTTTTGATTAAAGGGCTGAAACAGAAGAATATGGACAGAATATGTTCTGGTAAAAATATCTAGTTGTCTACAAATCTGAATATTAACATATTTATCTTAGAGTTAAGTCTAGAGTTTCTTAGTCTGACTTATCTACACTCAGTTATACTAAATTATGGGAAATTTCCCCTCTAGTTTATAAATACATACAGTACATTCAATTATATTTTTTATTTGAGATATAGTATGCATGTGTATATATATCATAAACTTTAGCAGAAAATTATTTACTTTTAGTGGTTTATTATGAAAGTTTATAAAAAAATGTAATTTTAGCCATATATTCATATTTTTAAGGAATATTTTGTTACATTAACCGTTTGAAAGTAGAAATGCATTTAATGAATACAACTAAAAAAATTGATTGCCCATCCGTTATGTTATCAATGTTGTTATTGTTACTGGGGTGAGAATTTAGATTAAAACTGTAAACCTGTCTTCAAAATGAAGATTACAGATCTGATCATCTTACTAATAGCATATCCAAAGTTGTAGTGCAAAAAGGTAAGGTGATGGGTTTAGAGACTATAAAATAATTGTAGTCAACAAATTTCCAGCATTGGAAATATTTACCAACTTTCAGGCATAAACATATGTACAAGTCAGAGCAGTAATATGTTTCTTTGCTGATAAGCCCAAGCCTTTGGATTAAATCCATCTTACATGCAAGTAGTTTTGTAATTTCATTATTTTGAGGTGGGAGACCACAAGCAACATTAAAGCAATGCTGTATATAAAACAAACATATTAAAATTGTATTGTGCTGTTTACGCATGCTATGGCATATTGAGGTATATTAGATTTGGTATATTATTAGATTAGGTATATTGTTGCTACTTTGAAAAGAAATTTTGAAATATAAATTTTCATAAGTGACAATGTTCATATAGACCTTTCAGTAACCCTTAGGAAGATGTATTTCTAAGGAGTTATGCAAAACTATGAATATCTTGTACCAAGAAGGAGTGGTTTATGGTACTAGTTATCTGTAATGAACATTGCCAAAGTGATATTAATTGTATCTCTGACAACATAATTCAAACAGTTTTATGAAAGATGGCTGCTCATTGAATTTCCTTATATTTTCCCTAAATTTTGAATATATCAGATTTTCCCCTGTCTTCTACTAAAATGTTCTACAGAAGGGAATAAATAATTCTTAAAGCTCTATTTTTTTTAAAAAAATCACTCTTCTTGAACAATAATTACAAAAACTAATCAAATCACATTGAAAATATGAAAAATTTTATGCAAATTAGAGGGTGTGTCTGTATATTTGTTTGAGGAAAAATGGGCATGTCTGTTATCAAAATGCTCCAGAAAAATACTCTAATTAATTCCTTTATTGTCACTGTCTAAAGAACATGAGCTCACTTTAAATTCCAAGTAAACCATAGACATCAACCTGGGACTTATATTCTTCTAGTCAACTTTTGTTTTATTTTCTGACTCCAGTTCTCCATATGATAAATCGTTTGAGAAATGATTTCTAAATTAAATTTTTAGTTTGAGAAATTTAACCTTAATCCATGAATTTTTGAGCAACATTTGATTTGAAATAACTAACTTTAGTGTTTTAGCTTGTATAGTATTGAGGTAGATAAACAGCTAATCACAAAGGATAAGGGAAAATAGGAAACAATGTTAAGAGCCAAAAAAAGGAAGGACTCGAGATGCCTAAAATATGTTTGTTCTCTACAAGGTGTACTTTGATTTTTCACCTCCTTTGGGGTTTGATTTTTGCCTTTTCCAGGTCTGAAAAAACTATTAATTTCTATAGGCTCAAAATGCGTTATCAAATCTTAAGGAAGGGAACTGAGTGAAGAGTCTTGGCGGTGGGGGGGAGTAAGGAGAGTGGCCAGGATCAGTGAAAGGGAACCTGTAAGTTATGCCAACTTTCATGAGAAGGTAAAAATCTCCAACAAAATTTCATTGACCAAGAGCTCAGGGGTCTGACTCAGCCTTGTCCTAAATTGAGGGTTTACCTCAGTGGTGAATAAAACTACTATGTGCATTAATTACAAGAGCAATTATTAGAAATTATACAAAGCTGAGTTAGTACATGTCTGATGACCTAACATGAACATCTCGGCTAATTTAAACACATATCTAGCCAACAAATCTCCAGTTTGTGTGTGAATATATGAAACACATTCATAATGACTTAGACAAAAGCACGAAATGCATAGATTCATCTTCATCTCCAAATTCTGCTTTCTCTGCTGTTTACTAGCCATGCCTGCCTTTCACTTTCCACATCCCTCATGTCTTCCTTTTCTTCTAATTCTTTCATCTTCTCAAAACTGGAAAGATTCTGATAGTGATCATTTAAACTGTTTCAGTACAGAAAGCAAAAGGCACCAAAAATTTCAAAATACTTGGGAAAAAACTAATGTAATAGTAATTAAACTCATATAAAACATGTATATCGGGTGGTTTTGAATTTCAATCAATATGGGGTTACAGCTAGCGATTATAAGTGGCATCTGTATGTTATTTCTAAATGTGAAAAAAAAAAAAGACTCTGTCCTTTTAAATAACTTTCAGGCATCAGCAAATATGTGGATAGAACTTTCTTGGGCAAAAGGCCCAGAGATCATATTGTACAGTTCTGAAGGTCAATCCAGGGGGTGAGCCTGACTTATTCTTTTCAAGCAGCTATAGTCAAAAGAATCAAAGGACATTCACCATTGTCTTGCTGAACTTGAGCCCTAAGGATGTCAGTCAGAGATGTGGTCTTCTTATGGCCAGGAGCCCATTTTCAAAAACTTCTAAGATGTTTTACAGAAGATGTTATATTAATCATTACCAGACTTTCAAATAGTAGAAATTCATTCCATCCTTGTCCTAGAGAGACACATTATACTTTATAACTTAGAATTTACTGAAAAATTATCATTAATTACTCATCTAGATATGAGAAGTACTTTATTTAAATTTTGCTTTTTTTTTTTTTTTGCTTTAAAAATATAGGTTAGTTTCATAGGTTAATTACAGATAGACCTTTGGAGGAAATACAGAAAGAATTGTGTCTTTTATACTTTATATTGTAGAAACATTCTGCTCCTATTAAATATTCTCAGAAAATACCCCTTTAATGGCTATATGACATCCTTGAGAATGTCCCATAACTTCATAGATATTGCTGGAAATTTGGGTTTTTCCAAGTTTCATTATCATAAATAATGATACAGTTATCTTTAGCCATACATTTTCTAACTTATTTCAACAAGACAGATTGCTAAAAGGAAAATTACTGGGTAAAAGGAAATAATTTCTCCAAAATTTCTTGATACATAATTTCAGAATTCTTACCAGAGAAGTACAGACTCTCACTAGAAGTATTAGTGAATTTAATAACTTTTCATTTTTTGATACTTTGCATAAAATATTATATCTTTGCAACATAGGGCCCTTAAACAAAAAGCCACTTTCCTCAAGTATAAGAATCACTTCTTCCTTCCCCATCTTAGTTCTTTCTTTTCACTCACTGAATATGGCTGTGGCCTCTTTTTTCAGGATTACCAACATTTGGAGGGTTTCAAATAAATGTAATCCATATTGTTGAAGAAATATAGAAACTTGATTAAATGTTGGCAGTCTCTATCCATTTTTTCTCTTGATTATCTTAATGCTCAACTGAAAACTTCTTCTAGAGTCTGTATATCTTAATATAAGTACACAGTAATTTTGTGATGTGCTTTGGGCATCAGTTCAGTTCAGTCGCTCAGTCGGGTCCAACTCTTTGTGACCCCATGGATTGCAGCACACCAGGCCTCCCTGTCCATCACCAACTCCTAGAGTTCACTCAGATTCACATCCATCGAGTCGGTGGTGCCATCCAGCCATCTCATCTTCTGCCGTCCCCTTCTCTTCCTGCCCCCGATCTCTCCCAGCATCAGAGTCTTTTCCAATGAGTCAGCTCTTCACATGAGGTGGCCAAAGTACTGGAATTTCAGCTTTTAACATCATTTCTTCCAAAGAACACCCAGGACTGACCTCCTTTAGGATGGACTGGTTGGATCTCCTTGCAGTCCAAGGGACTCTCAAGAGTCTTCTCCAACACCACAGTTCAAAAGCATCAATTCTTTGGTGCTCAGCTTCCCTCACAGTCCAACTCTCACATCCATACATGACTACTGGAAAAACCATAGCCTTAACTAGACGGACCTTTGTTGGCAAAGTAATATCTCTGCTTTTTGATATGCTATCTAGGTTGGTCATAACTTTCCTTCCAAGGAGTAAGCGTCTTTTAATTTCATGGCTGCAATCACCATCTGCAGTGATTTTGGAGCCCCAAAAAATAAAGTCTGACACTGTTTCCACTGTTTCCCCATCTATTTCCCATGATGGGACCAGATGCCATGATCTTAGTTTTCTGAATGTTAATAAATACTAATTGACAATAAGGTATATATGTTACAATGGATACACATCTCCAGATTTTCTGTTAAAAAAATAATGAGACTGAACTGAATGAACTGTTCAACAGTGCTGTTGTTTTTCTTTAATATCCGCTTCCTGTTGTTAAATTTGTTAAAAAGAAGTCTTGTGTATCAGACTGAGTTACAGGGATTCACCAGACATTGCCATCTCAAGGAAAGTGGTTGATGACAATGTTGAAACCTCAAATTTTTAAATGTCTGTCCTTGTAAAAGACATACTACACAAGTGACTACCAATTTGACTACAGGCTAATTAAAATAAAATGTCACACTAGGGCTTAACTAACACATCTTGCTCTGATACACCATATTATAGTTTGCAGAATTTTAAATTTCAAGCAGACTGAGGGAAAAATGTCCATGTATTATATAATAGATCCTGATTGATAATTTAATAGGAAAACTTTTTGTCATGAAAATTTTATGCTTCATTTTGTTGTTGTTGTTCAGTCCCTAAGTCGTGTCTGACTCTGCAATCCCATGAACTGTAGCATGCCAGGCTTCCTTGTCCTTCACTTCTTCCTGAGTTTGCTCAAACTCATGTCCATTGAGTCAGTGATGCCATCCAACCATCTCATCCTTGTCACCCCCTTCTCCTTTTGCCCTCAATCTGTCCCAGAACCATGGTCTTTTCCAATGAGTCAGCTCCTCGCATCAGGTGGCCAAAGTCTTGGAGCTTCAGTTTCAGCATCAGTCCTTCCAATGAATATTCAGAGTTGATTTCCTGTAGGATTGACTGGTTTGATCTCCTTACAGTCTAAGTGACTCCCAAGAGTCTTCTCTAACAGCACAGTTTGAAAGCGTCAGTTCTTTGGCACTCAGCTTTGTTTATGGTCCAACTCTCACATCCATATATGACTGTTTCATTTACTATCTTGCTAAAGTGGTTACTGAAACATATTCTGCTTCAATCCTTTATATGTACTAGAACTTAGTGTATGGAATTTGTTGTATTACATATATTCTAGTCGAGTTTTTAATCCAAGAAAAGTATATAGGGAATTATTTTATGGAGTGAAAATTAGCTCTCTAACATTTACTCTCTAGGTCTATATTTTCATAGCTGTTTTCTTGAAACAAAACACATACTATCTGAATAGTTACTTATTTAGGAAGACTGTTTCCTTTCTCAGGTAGGGAAGTTCTTAATGTCAGTATCCTAGAAACAAAATAATTCAGGTGCTAAATTTGATACCTAATTCTGAAAGTGACACACATTACTGTTGATGCTAAAGAGTACTTTGTTGTTGAGTTATGCATCTGATTCAAATAGGACCTTCCTTCCCAGAGGTAACAAAGCCAAGTTTGACTGTTTGGGGTTTTCCATCTGCAAATACTCTTCTGGTTGTCATCAGCAAATAAAGTGCTGTTGACTTTGGTTTTACTGCTCCATGGGGAATGTACAAACCATATTTTCACTGAAAAACTCATATAAAGCACCATAAAACTTCCTTTTCACTCTGAATAAAAACGTTTGTATCTGTGTCTTGATTTAAGATGACAAATGATGTACTTCTTGCCCACTTAAGAAAGACATGCAGATCAGTGGAGTTCTACTGCCTGAAATAAAACTTGCTAGACATAAATTAGAGCTTCTGGGAAAATAGACATGATTAAGGCGTGTAAAGGCAAATAGAGTAGTGTTATAATTATTTAAACTAATGGCATTCAGTTCTACTCAGTACAAATTTATTGCACCAGGATGAATGAAAGTAATAACTCTTGACAGCTGTTGTGATCTGATATCTTATTTTTGAAACCAAAAAGACCTTAAGAATTGTGATTTTTAAGCTGAAGAGGGATATTTTCATAGTAATATTTATTTAATATGTCATATCCTTATACAAATGGTAAATCAATAAATGCAAACCAGTATTAATATTTTTAGATCATTAAATGGCCTAACATGTATGATATGAATATTGCAAAGTCTCAAAATCAGAGTCCTTAGTGCTAGAGAGGAAGAATAGGTTGGGGGAAAATGCAGCTTTGCATGTTTGCTTTAAAAATTGCCAACTAAAAACCCAGAGATACAGAGAATAAACTAGTGATTACCAGCGGAGAGAAAGGGGAGGGTGCCATATAGGAATGGGAGAGTGGGAGCTTCAAAGTATTGGGTGTAAGATAGACTTAAGGGTGTATTGTACAGCACAAGGAATATAGTCAAGGAATATAGTTTTGTAATAACTGTATATGTAAAGTAGCCTTTAAAAATTGTATAAACTTCTTTTTAAAAAGCTTAAGATGAGCTGAGTGGCAACAATGAGAACAAATGTATGCTATTTTAAAAATAACTTACTATTCTTAATATTAAGTGTCTTATTCCAGTCTCTCAGTCCAGAATAAAATCAAGCCACCCCCCCAAAAATGCTAACTAAGCAGAAATCACACTTCCTTTTTAAGTATTATATGCTCAAGGTCTACTACTAGGTCAGGCTTGAAGCTCAAAGAAGATGGAGATGAAGGTTAGAACAACTCCTATGGGCCATTGATTTCTGAAAGTTTAGAAGTCAGTTGAAACATTTTTTAAAATGCTTTAAAAATGAAATAAACTGTAAGTGAGTCTGCTTGTTCTTACTTTGGAAAAGGGCCAAAAGAGAGAAAAGGAAGGAAGAAAAAAAAGGTCCAGGAAAGAATATTGTCACAAAACCAATGCAGAGAGTCCTTGGAAATTTTCACCTCCTGGTGTAGTTCTGGTCTGGTTTGAATACCAACATGAGTCATGTAGCTTGCTCTTTTGCTACAGCTCTAAGAGTATAGTTTTGTTTGTTTGTGGTCAACTGAGAAACTAGATATGTGAAACTCTTCACATTTCTAGATTTTGAAACTTTATGAAGTGGAGGGACTTTGATAGTTAGCGAGTCAAATTCTTCTCCTTAAACTGATGAGAAAACAGAGACCCAAAATAGCTACATGTTTCAGTATCATAAAATTTG
The DNA here is from genome assembly GCF_023091745.1 of Budorcas taxicolor. NCBI lineage: Eukaryota > Metazoa > Chordata > Mammalia > Artiodactyla > Bovidae > Budorcas > Budorcas taxicolor. Next base: position 114,592,121 of record NC_068935.1, on the reverse strand, counting down.
CAAAAACAAACTTATCATCACCACCATCATTTTTTTTCTTTTTGTTATTAATCATGATGATTATCATGTTATCATTTTGGTTACTTACAATAAAGAGGCAGCATATAGCAGTGGTTCCAAATTCAGGACAATCCAGCTCTACCACGTACTTCTACTGAAATCTTTAACAAATAGCCCTCATTTTCCTAATCAGTAAAAAAGATACCATGATAATACCTAGGTCTGTAGAGTTAGTATGGGCATTTAATGAGGTAACACATGTAAAGATTAGTACATTGCCTGGTATATGTTTAAGTGGTCTATATGCTTGCTGCTGTAAGTTGAGCTATTTTAATGCTACACACACAAACACACACACACACAGAATGCTGTATATATGAGATTTCTGAAATGCATTTTGAATGCCAATGATTGTTTGATTTTGCTTATATTATTTGATATTGCTTATATTCAGTAAGCCTGTTACTGTATAGTATAGACAATATTTTAGACAATTTCCATCTCTTGTCTAAGAACAAAATATGCATACTAAATTTTTCAACATAAATGAAACTGTATCTTAAAGAAATTATTGATGTTAAATTACTTAATTCTTCAACAAATCTATCCAACTGCATGGCCATAACAGAAGAAAATGATTGCCAGCCTCTAAACATTGACCATGTAATGGACACTATGCCACATGAATTTATCAGTAACCATCAAGAAGAAAGTAAGAGTGAAAAAATTACTTTTTCAAGTAAAGAAATTCAGATATGATATTTCTTAAGACAAAGGACATGAGGATAATTTACAAAACAAAACATCAACCATTATGCCTGTCAAGTTCCTCCTGAAGGTTTTGGAAATAGTCTTATTCATTTTATAGAAAAATGCTGCTTTTCCTCTGACAAGTACTATTATCACAAAGCTTTCTGAGTCATTCCTAATGATTGAAGTTTACCAGCATAGAAAAATGCAGTGAGTATCCTATGTTAACATGAACTTCTGTATTTGCAAAGTAAATGCCAATTTCTCAGAAGTAAACTTATCAAAGGACTTAATGGTGTAGAATATTGAAAGAGGTTTCAGAATAAGAGTATGTACCACATGACTGATGTTCATTAAAGCAGAAACTATAAAAAGACCCACATCATTCTACATTTGAATATAAAGAGATGTTCATCCATAAATTTCCTTTTGAATTTTGGCTAAATAACTGAGCATTCCTAATTATATGCAGACTTTTCATGAAAAATAACTCGTGCTTGAATATGATTATAAAAATAGGATGCCAGTATTTTATGGTCTAATGTTAACACACTTAGCATTCCAATCATACCTTACTCTACCAACTTAGTATGTTCATACAGATTTGTGGGTAAATTGAATCATCATCATTTCAGAGAAGTGTTCCCTTCATTTTTGATTGATCTTTCATTGGTAGTGGCTTAACATGTCAGTTTTAAGAGAGTCTGTCCCCCAATCTCTTTTAAGCAGCTAATGTTCAATGAAAGATTTATATGCATAAGGGAAGTACTATAAAGTAACTCTGTGGTGAATTGTTTTATATAAGATTCCTTTTGTAATTGAGTAATTGCCCCTATAACATTTCTCTGTGTTAGTGAAGACTTTTACGTTTTTGTAAGATGTGGTTCACTGATACAAAACTGGCAAGTGGTATTTCTAATTAACCCAAATAAAGGATCAGCCACCTATCACTTCAGTATATCTTCCTCTTCTCTATCAGTGGAAAATGATATCCCCTTTCTGACTTTTGCCTCCTCTGAGGAAATATTAAATTTTCCCCCAGGTGCAGAATCAACAGTAATTAATTTTAATCTAATTCTCAAAAATTCATGTGGGTAGATTGTTGGAGTAACAAGAATATCTCATGCTCAGTTATGACTAAACAATTTATTTTCATAAGAGTTACATTGTGAAGGCCATCATACTATCTTGTCTGCCTTGAATATCCTAATGGAATGACTGCCCATGGTATCATTTGTTTTTCCATAGCTATAACTGTTATTTCCAATTTTAAAGAGAGCGTTCTGTATTTTGATGCTTCTGGAATTTATATGGACCTTTTCATTACATCATTCTGTTGACCACTTCTTTTATCCTTAATATATTCCTATGTATTTAATAACGATTTTCTCTTTAATATGAAAGTATATACAATGAAATTTATTTTGTTAGTCCATGAATAGTTAAACATTCATATTTTAAGATGTAACAAAATGTATGCTCCAAAACATGCCAGATAAGCCCAGTGCACAGAGTATCCAGAAGGTTTTAAAACCTGCACTTCACCACGAACTCTCAAGAAGAGACCTGTCTTACAGTTTACCACATACAAGCCCAATGTTCCTTTCTCAGAGAAACTAAGGATTTTTAAAAGCTTTATAGTTAGGATATGTAAATTTTAATTATAACATATATTATCCAATCAAATAATCAAGAAAAGAAAAAAAAACTTGATAAAGAGTTTTTACTTTCCATTGTTCTGGTCAGAAGACACCTTCCATTTCCACTTCTGGTCCACAGTGAGCATGAGAGAAAGACTTCAAGATCCTGAGGCGTCCAAGAAAGTCAATACTCCCCTCTCCCCTCCCACTTCCCTGCAGTGATCTCCTCAAACTTACAGGCAGGCTACAGGCTTTCTCAGTCTTGGAGAGATTTTGTTTCCAGTTTAATAAAAGCAGGGCACTCACCTCGGACTTGCCTGACAAAGAATTGTGTTTATAGAAACTTGGCAGTTCTTTGAGTAGGAAGAGAGTAAGGGAAAGTCCATTGCTTTTCTAGAAAAATTAAATCAAATTCATTCTGTCACATCAAGCTATCACTAGAGATAGGGTACTCACATAACATGTTCTAGGAAAATTTGAGATTGTTACCACAAATGTTCAGTAAGAAACTATTATAGGAAATAGCTTAGGGAAGATTCAATAAATATGTTTTTGTCCTCTTATCATAAGGAATATTCTAGTGTTTCTGATAAATAGACAGTTCTGATTTGATCAATTAACTTGGTGACTTTAAGACTTTTAATTTATTGATTAAAATTTTAAAATATTTTCTGAGTAATATATATAATTTTGGCCAAAATTACTTGAGATGCAATTAGACTATTATTTTATACTCTGCTTATTATATATAGCCTTTTTTATAAATGGTACAAATATTTGCTTCAGAATTATATATCACATGATATTTATAAAAGGATAAATATACAAAGATAGTTTTCTTAGGTATAAATGGAATTTGCAGTGATTATTTTTTTGACAAAGAGCCCTTCTCTATTTCCCATGAATAATGCATTTTTACTCCAATGCTGTTTATTAGAATTTGCTACTAATTAGAGAGGAGGAGTAACATTTTTATGTAATGGAGATAAATAAGTGAATCTTAGATTATATGAATATAACAAATCTTCACTTCAGGTGATATTAAGTGTCACAGAGAACATGTTGCTATATACTAAAGAAATTTAAATCAAGAGGGAATTCTTTTGACAAATTCCAGAGCATATAGGGCTTTATTTTCAGTCACTAATTATATACATGAAATAAAGTAGAGAATTAAGGCAAGTAGATAAACAATTCAGAGCGAGAATAATCCAGAAAAGTTTATTTTTCTTCTCAAATACATGGCTATTTCAAGCAAAAGTTAATTTGAGGAATTTAGAGGTACTGAGGGTCAGCTTCCTGTGCCTAGATAATTTACATATGAGGGTCACGGATTCTGATATTTCATCATCAGTGCTCTGATCACAAACATCAAATCACTTAAATGGCAGGAGCAATGCTGGCTTCAAGGGTGATGGGAACAGTGCTAGAATTTTCTCTGTCTTTCTTCTCTCCTTTCTGTTGATCATCATTCATTATAGAGGTAGAGTGTGGCAAGGGCGCTGGGGAAGCATACAGGGTAAGGACAGAGCTTTTCTCAGTTCTTCTAATCAGGAGGAGCTCTAGCTGGAATTGGAGATTGCCTAAGGAGGAATTCTGATTGGCATAGCTTCAGTGGTTGTTGTTTAGTCGCTAAGTTGTATCAGACTCTTGTGACCCCATGGACTGTAGCCTGCCAGGATCCTCTGTCCCTGGGACTTCCCAGGCAAGAATTCTGAAATGGGTTGCCATTTCCATCTCCAGGTATTTTCCTGACCCAGGAGTTGAACCCACATCCCCTGCATTGGCAGGCAGAATCCTTACCACTGAGCCACCAGGGAAGCCCATAGCTTTTGTTACAGATCTAAATGTTGAACAGATGACTCTGGCATCAGAGTAAGGGCTCTCCTCAGTGGCTATTGTATGCTCTGTTTCTCCGGTGGTGAGGAAGCCTGTATGTTGTACAGGTACGTGAATGGTTGAATTGGGATTGTACCAATTGAAGATATCATCTTAGAATCAAAGAGTTAAGAGCAACATAGTTAATTGTGGA
>NC_068935.1:113663097-113687199 GCF_023091745.1 Budorcas taxicolor | reverse complement strand
GTGTGGTGTTTTTTGCATTTCTAAGGACACTCTTATCCTTAACTGATGTTATTCTCACCCTGGATCACAAAGGTGATGTGAGGATTTCCAATATTTATTTGAGAAACAAAATTTTTGCTCCTTAATTTGACAAACAGCAAACTGTGTGTGACCCATGTTATTCACATACTTACATCATGAATCTAAATGGCCTTTCTGTTGAAATATTTTAAGAACTGAAAATTGGGGGAAATAAAGTCAACAATTTATTGATGCATATCAGGAACACAGATTGACAGGCTTCTCCACCGACAAAGTGAACAATGGGCTTCAGACCACACTAAGGGCGAGATGAGCGGCTGGATTTGGCCCTGGGGCGCGCAGTGGCCGAAGCAGAAGGCCTAGCAGCGGCTGAGGGTACAGTGCCAGGCCGGGCTGAAGCAGAAGGGCCAGCAGCGGCTGAGGTAGAACTGCGAGGCCGGGCTGAAGCAGAAGGCCCAGCAGCGGCTGAGGGTACAGTGCCAGGCCGGGCTGAAGCAGAAGGGCCAGCAGCGGCTGAGGATACAGTGCCAGGCTGGGCTGAAGCAGAAGGGCCAGCAGCGGCTGAGGGTACAGTGCCAGGCTGGGCTGAAGCAGAAGGGCCAGCAGCGGCTGAGGTAGAACTGCGAGGCCGGGCTGAAGCGGAAGGCCCAGCAGCGGCTGAGGGTACAGTGCCAGGCTGGGCTGAAGCAGAAGGGCCAGCAGCGGCTGAGGTAGAACTGCGAGGCCGGGCTGAAGCAGAAGGGCCAGCAGCGGCTGAGGGTACAGTGCCAGGCCGGGCTGAAGCAGAAGGGCCAGCAGCGGCTGAGGGTACAGTGCCAGGCTGGGCTGAAGCAGAAGGGCCAGCAGCGGCTGAGGATACAGTGCCAGGCTGGGCTGAAGCAGAAGGGCCAGCAGCGGCTGAGGTAGAACTGCGAGGCCGGGCTGAAGCAGAAGGGCCAGCAGCGGCTGAGGGTACAGTGCCAGGCTGGGCTGAAGCAGAAGGGCCAGCAGCGGCTGAGGATACAGTGCCAGGCTGGGCTGAAGCAGAATGGCCAGCAGCGGCTGAGGTAGAACTGCGAGGCCGGGCTGAAGCGGAAGGCCCAGCAGCGGCTGAGGGTACAGTGCCAGGCCTGAGTGAGGCAGAAGGGCCAGCCCTGGCTGCACCTCTGTCTCCGGTGCTCTCTACCTCCTCTCTCCAAGCCTCCTCATATTGTGACAGGAAGGCTGTATGACCTGAGTCCTTGACCTTGGCCAAAAACTGCAAGACTTTCATTTTGCTGGTTTCTGTGAGCAATTTAGGACCCCACAGGAACTCATAGCGAGGGGGATCGCTGCCGGGCACCTGGAGGTACTCCAGATACCCTTCGCGCACCAGATCTTCTGTGATGAGCTTCCTGGGCTCTCCAAAGATGAAGTGACTTCTTCCATCATAGATGCCCAGCATATTCAGGAACTTCCAGATCTTCTCCTCAGGGGCGTGGTTGCCATTCAGGTAGATGACACCCAGCAGAGGCATCAGAAGACCATTCTTCGGCAGCCCCCAGTCACCTCTCATAGACTCACTGTCGCTGAGATCTAGGTTGCTCACCAGGGTATAGCAGTGACTGTTGGGCCTGACTTCCTTCAGCACCAGGCCAAACACCAGCTCCATGCGCTCAGAGGCCCTGCTAAGGATCTCAGGGAATTGCTCCCTGTACCTTCTAGTGACTGCCTTCAGCATTTCAGACCTCTTAATGAGCGCCCTCATCATATACTTACACAGCATGTACTGTACCAACACCTCTGCCTTCCAGGTCAGAAGATCTGTATGAGAGCTCCCAGCAGCAGCTGAGGCCTGGGAGGAATTTTCCCCTTCCTGAACTTGGCCCTCGGCACCTACACCAGATCTCGAGCGTGCTGCGCGCCAGACACCAGATCTTTTGCGTACAGCACCTGCAGCAGCACTGGTGGTGCCCTGGGCTCCCTGAGGCCCCTTGGAGATGCCAGCAGCAGACGAGCTTGAGGGACCGCTCTCTGTATCAGGAGGGGAGGAGGAGGTGGTCTCTTCTCCCCCAGATGTGGTAGCCTGATCATGAAGACCCTGGGTCTCAGCCCGGGCCTGGCGACGTTTCTCACGAGCATGGTGCTTACTCTTCTGCCCACGAGGCATGATGGCTCTGGTCAGGGAGCGCAGGCACGAGTCTGGGCCAATAGACAGGAGGTGTGGGCACCTGGAGGATGGAGAATGAGGTGACATGAGCACCTTAAAACAGGGAGATTCTGCATTGGCTTAATCAAAGGCCGCCTCTGCAGGTGTCCTTGAGGACACTGCCCTAGGAACCCACAAGGCTCCTGTTGTCCTGCTCAGCCTTTCCCCACACAATCCCACAGAGGAAGAATAGAAGCCTTACTTTTCCTCTGCGACCTCTCAGCCCTGCTTTGGATTCACTCAGGTGCCAGCAGGTGCCAGCAGTGGGGTTCTCTAAGTTCTACTTCAGTGTTATCACGTCAAGTCCTGGTGGAACCTTGGCACTCTTCCCTCTGCTACACTGATGCCGACACTTTAGACATCCCCATGATCCAGAGGTAAGTGAAGGGATGCCTCAGTCCACCTCCCTGCCAGGAGATAGACAACCAGTGCTGAGAGCTCATTAGGGTCTTTTCTATCCTGAGTTCATTGGGATCATCATGCAAGGTCCTTACCTTGGCTCCTTAAAATGTTGGGCACCATTATCCATTTGCAGGCTGCTGTCCGCACCTTCAGACTAGGTATTTCCCCTCCCATAGAGTTCGTATAAAACAGTAAAGAAGGTGCTGAGACTCACAGCCCTTCCCTGAGATTTCCTGGGCTGAAATCCGAGGGCTGGGATGGGTGCACTGAGTACTCACTCAGGTTCCTATTGAGCTCCTGGTAGAGAAGCTCAACTTTCCCCTGAAGCGATGACTGCTTGATAGTAAAAGCCAGTCACTCCGTGTCCCAAAAGCAGGAAGTGAAGATGACCTTATCTTACCAAACACGGTCTCCTGAGAACAAAATCTGGTGCAGGCAGGTTGATGTCCCCGTGGACCCTCACAAGATCCCAATTCAAGGTCTAAATATTCTAAATATTTTAGTCTAATATATTCTTTTGTTTCTGTTTTCTCCTATATGGCTTTTTGGAAATAAATTTATTTTTTACAATATTACAAAATGAATTTATAATATTGTACCAGTTTCTGCCACACATCAATATGAATCAGCCATAGGTTTATCTTATGTCTCCTCCATCTTGAAACTCCCTCCACGTCACACCCCTCTTAAGTTATCACAGAACACTGGCTTTAAGCTCCCTGGTCATAAAACCAATTCCCACTGGTTATCTATTTTCCATATGGTTATATGGACCTTTTCAACGTTACTCTCTCAATCTGCCCCTCCCTCTCCTTCCCAAACTGTGTCCACGAGTGTGTTCTCTAGGCCTGCATCTCCAGGCTGCCCTGCAAATAGGTTCATCAGTACCATCTTTCTGGATTCCATATATATGCGTTAATATATGATATCGGCTTTCCTCTTTCAGACTTAATTCACTCTGCATAAAAAAAAAACTAGGAATAAAACTATCACGTGAGCAAACAATGCCACTACTGGGCATATATCCTGAGGAAACGCTAATGGAAACAGACACCTGTACTCATGTTCACTGCAGCAGTCTTTACCATGGCCAGGACACAGAAGCAACCAAGGCCTACATTTGACTCATGACAGGGTGGAAGATTTCTCCCTCTGCTGACCACTCCATTAGACCAAGACCCTGAAGTCCCCATTAGCCCACAGTAGGAATCGACATGTATCCTTGAGGTCTCCCAGGGACGAAGACAGGGAGATGTGGTCCGAATGACGTGGTGTGGAACATCCACAGCCCCCAACGTTCTCACCATCCACCAGGAAACTGCAAACCCTCCCTTGCCAACTTGAGGCTGCCCCCACTGACCTGGTCTCTCACTTCCCTGAGATGTCCCGGAAAGTGTCATGTCAAAACGCCTGATTCTCCCAGTCCTGAAAATAGGACTGGCGCTTTATGTGGCTCCATTTCTTATGGGAGGAGCCCCCATCCTCACTCAGCGTCACAGCCATTAATACTGTTGGGGACTAGGTCCCTTTGTTGACCTGGGTCTATTCCATTAGAGCAAGGCTCCCACTTCCCCAAAACCAGCTCCAGTGGACACCAGGGGGCACTACAGTTGGTCAGCACTACCCAGGGCCTCCTAGAGCCCAGTATAGGAGGGCCGCTCAGAGTGGCCCCCTTGCAGTGTCGAAGTCTGCTCATCAGCCCTCAGGGCCCTCCTCTAGGACCGAGAGCTTCTCCGGGGGTAGAATCCGGGCCTACCCCCCACAGACCAACGCCTTAGCCTGAGAAACTCTAGCGCACATTCAGCCGATAGCGCTGAGGGACTCATAAGAGCCATATCACAGGGGTGGGATGTGGATGGGTCACTTTTATTGCTGGGAGGGTTGGGAAAGTCCCTTTAGCTCCATTCAGGTCCTCACCTTGGTTCCGGACGAGTCCTGGACACTAAGTCTCCGCCAAACGGTCGCCGCGGCTACCGGCCGATCCGCTCGCTTTCAAAGCGGAAGTGGAGGGGGGCTGCGTAGGGTCCTACGTGGGGTCTCCCAGGGATGACGGCAGGGGCAGCGTGCTACGGGAACCCTGGTAGCTCAATATTCATCCGTCCTCGGGTCCTCCTTGTGCAGTGTATCAGAGCCCAGGATGCCTCCTTCTATGAACCTGAGGCTTCCAGCTCCCAGACAAAGCCCTCGCCTTCCCAAATCCCCCGTGGTGGGAGGCCAGCTCTGCTCTGATCATCTCTGCTTGTCAGGTGGATTGCCACTCTGTGAGCCTCCTTCGTTGGGGGAGAGATCCTCCCACTAGAACTGATGGTCCTCACCTTAAGTCCTCTTAGGGTCAACACACCCCAATCTGCAGATCTCGGTTCTGATCTGGTTAGAGGAGACTCAGCCCTCCCTAATATCACACAGGTTGAAGGAGGGGATCACTCAGAAGTAGCTTTGGGGGCTTCACAGAGCTAAGAATTTACAGAATTCTGTTTGGCTCCCTCTGCAGGCGTCCCCGCTAGCACTCAGCATCACATGTGAGGTCCTCCTAGGACTCAGGTCCCTCCCTCTGCAAAACTGCGGCTGATTGTATTAGACAGAGGTCTCACTTCGCTAAGATTTTCTAGACTGAAATCAACCTGACATCTGTGCCCAGCGCTTCCTGGGGTCCACAGCATCAGTGATTTTCCAGGGCCTCCATTTATAGTGTGTGTATAGTGTATAGTGTGTGTATAGTGTGTATAGTGTGTGTATAGTGTGTATAGTGTATAGTGTGTATAGAGTGTGTATACTGTGTATAGTGTGTATAGTGTGTGTATAGTGTGTATAGTGTATAGTGTGTATAGTGTATAGTGTGTATAGTGTGTGTATAGTGTGTAGTGTATAGTGTGTAGTGTATAGTGTGTCTATAGTGTGTGTATAGTGTGTATAGTGTATAGTGTGTATAGTGTATAGTGTGTATAGTGTGTGTATAGTGTGTATAGTGTGTAGTGTGTGTATAGTCCACTTTCAGGTCCTCACGATGACACGTGATGAACCCTATAACTCCACTCTCTGCTTTATGAAGCTTCTTGTCTTCCATCCAGGTCCTAGTCTCCTGAGAATTCCAAGCTGGAAGTCAGGATGATCCTCATGTGATCCTAGTCCATCAGGGCCTCTGAGACTAGACAGTGGGGATGCAACTTGAGTCCTTCCGATTCCTCTTGCTTAACATCCTCACTACATCTACCACAGCCTGGGACTGCTCCTTCTACTGATCTAAGATTCCTCTTCTTAGGCTTTGGGGAACCACATTATTCAGGGGTGATTGTCTCCTCAGTCCTCCTTCATGGAGGTTCCCATATCAGCTTCTGTCCCTTGATTAAAGGCTTCCTGGGGAATGCATATTCCTACAAACAGTGAGCAGTTACCCTCTAGCAAATCTTGGAGAAAATGGGTCTCAGTCCCAAAAGTGATGTAAGATTAGGAAAATGCAGTAGAAATTAAGGAACTCAGGACAGATGGTATGATGACAAAGAGATCTAGGTGATATATTCCTGCTCTTCAGCCACATTTAGGTTGTGTGCTTAATCGCTCAGTCATGTCCCAGTTTGTGACGCCATGTACTGTAGCCCACAAGGCTCCTCTGTCCATGCAGATTCTCCAGGCAAGAATACTGAAGTGTGTTACATGCCCTCTACCAGGGAATCTGCCCAACCCAGAGATGGAACCCAGGTCTCCCGTATTGCAGGTGCATTCTTTACCATCTGAGTCACCAGATTTAGGGTAGTTCTAAAATATATACTCTCGGCACCTCCCTGTTGGTCCAGTGGTTTTGCACTCCCAATGCAGGGTCCTAGGTTTGATCCCTAGTCGGGCAACTTGATCCCACATGCCACAACTAAAACTCTCACATCCAACAACTTAGAGTTCTCGTGCCACAACTAAAATCTCACATTTCATAACTAAAGAGCCAGCATGTGGCAACAAAGATTCCAAGTGTCACAACTAAGACCCAGAGCAGTCAAAAAATAAGTAGAAATAACTATTTTTAATTAAAACAAAGAAAATGTTTACTTTCTACATAGAAGGTCAGCGCCAGATAATCTTGTAAGCCCTCGATCACTTGAGGCTGTCTGAATTTGCACCTGCAGATGATCATATGCTTACTGAGCAGTATCTCCTGCTCTCCTTTATTCACACCTCTTTATTATTGTGGTGTTTGTACTGCCTTGGCTAGGTGTTCCAGCCCAGTGTTTTCATCACAGAGTCCTTCTTTCTGTCACTCAAGATACATTTTGGAGTGCTAGAGGACAGTGAATTAACTGACTCATGAGCACCTCAGGCCGGGACAAGGGGAGGGCTACACGCTGTGCACAAATTCAGACCAGCGCTCCAGTCCCAGCTCTGGCTCTTATCAGTTGTGTCCACTTGGGTCCATCCCCAACTCGGGGAGCCTCAGGTGAAGTGGCTTTGGTAGGGCTAGTGGCATGGCGCTAAAGCACCTGGCACAGTGCCTGGACCACACTGAGACTTTACACAATATCTGTTCTTCCGATGATTATGATTCTTTTCATCCTGGAGGATACCACCGACCCTGATGAAGTTCTTAAATCCAGGAGATGGCAGAGAATCTGTGGCAGTCTTGGACGTGGAACACCAAATCAGTCCAAAATGCTCTTTAGAAACAATCTTTCATTTCCACTACTAAATCATATTTTGAGTGTGGGGGTAGTATTTTAACTGAACGAAATTCCAAGAATCTAAATTTGATTCCGAGACTAATTCTGTCTTCCTTCCCGGCTGCTCTTTCATCTGAACAACTCCTAGAGACTTCTTTAGTGGTCCAGGGGTTAAGACTCTGCACTCCCAATGCAGGAGGCCTGGGTTCCACCGCTGATCAGGGAACTAGGTCCCACATGGCACAGCTCTGCCGCAACTAATAGTTCACACGCCACAACTAAAGATCGTATATGCCACAACTGAAACATTCCCCATGCCGCAACTAAAGGACTCTCAGGCTGCAAGCAAGATCAAGGATCCTGTGTGCCAAAGACAAGACCAAGCATAGCCAAATAAATAAGTAACTAAATAAAATAAGCCCCTATCTTCATCAATTTCACCATCACCTAAAATATACTCACCTCACAGACTTTGGTGGAATTATCAACATAGCCAGAAACGCTGAATGGAATGCCCTTTCAATAAAATGAGCTGTTTCCACCACTCACAGCAAAGAGTGTCAGCCCACTGGCTTCTGAGTTTCCGGTTTCATTCTACTATTACTCTTTTCACAGAAGCTCCTTGGAGATGCTGTGCATGAAACATCTCGGTTGTGCACTGTGTTCACGGGCACTGGGACAGGAGCACAGGGCACATCCACCCCCACCCCAGGCGGGATTTCTCTCTCGTCTACTCATGTTGCTCTTTAGTCACCCGGTCGTGTCTGACCCTTTTCTACCCCATGGACTGAACAGACTGCTCTGTCCATGGGACTCTCCAGGCAAAAATACTGAACTGGGTAGCCATTTCCTCCTCCAGGGGATCTTCCTGACCCAGGGATTGAACCCACGTCTCCTGCAGTGGCAGGCGGGTTGTTTAGCACCGAGCTGCTTGGGATCCTGATAATTGAAAAGGAATTGTTCAGGGTAGTTTTCCATTCCAGGCTTAAGTCTCTCATCTTTGAGACCCACGATCTGAGGGTCTGGCCTCTATTTAGTGTTTCCACAGCCTCCCCGGTGGGCTCAACATGTAGCCTAACTTAAAACTACCTTCTACCGCCAGACTTTTATTGCCCTAAAGTCTCCAAGTGCCTTGCCTCAGTGTATGTACACTAGACGCCTCATGAGGAAGCCCTCAATCCCCTCACCTCCTTACACCTCATTTTTATTGTGCCCCTAGATCTCAGGTCACCAGCTACTTTATATGAATGCTTCTCTTAGACTCTAGAATTCTATAAGAAGGGGTTGAGTTTAGTTTTCTTAGCATCCTCAAAACCACCCAGAAGCCTTCCAAAGAGCAGATGCTAAGTTCATATTTGAACAACTACAGTGCAAGTGTGCAAGAAAGCCATTTTACTGGGATTTCACTCCTCCCACATTCTTAAATAACCTAAGCCAATCCAGGTAAATAAACTTCAATTTTATAAAGAAAGAATAAAACAAATAAACCAAGAAGTGAAAACCTCTTAAGATTTTTTTCGGTATCTGATAATCACACAGACTTCACTGTGGAAAAATTCCCATTTTCACAAAAACATCCATATTCCAATATCATGTTGTCTTATTCCAAATGACAAGAAATGATTCATGGATTTCATTCTGTGCTATGTACTATGAAAATTCTTATTTTTCAACTTGATTATCTGCAGTATATGTGGGAGCTGTGCCATTAGTATACTTGGACTCTGAAGCTAAACACGTCTTTAATTAAAAGGAACAACATTTAAAATCAGAAGAAAGAAAAGTCTCCAATTTGTGTTTATTGTATAGGAACACAAATACGTTATACGCTGAATTTCCATGAGCCCCACCGTGGCCCTCTGCTAGTGGGAAGATTGCCTGCTTTCTTGAAATGCAATGTGAAGTGTCGCTCAGACTTCACTAGGGGTGGGAGGCGCTTTGGCCACGCTCTGGAAAGTGCAGCGGCCCTGGCACCGTAGGAGCCTGGCTGCAGCTCCGGCTCTGGCTCTCTCTCTTTCGGCTCACAAAGCCTCTTCATACCAGAACGGGAAGGCGCTGGACTTGGTATCACTGACATTAGCCCCAAACTCCCACATTCTCCTATATACCTCTATCTATCACGGAAGCATCCCTTATTAGTTTACAAAATTGTACTCATTCCTTTTTATAGCTTCGTAGTACTCCACTCTGTGGATATATCATGTTGCCTCAATTAACATGTGCATGGACATTTACGTATTTTCCTATGGCTGTGGAGGTCTCTTCAGGGTTAATTTCGGAAAACACTGAACTACTGGCTCAAATGTAAAAGCACATTTAATTTTCTGACATTACCAAATTGTATTTACACTCTAATCTCATTCTTTGACATGTAGTTCTCAAAGAATGACATCAGTATATTCTCTAACACCATATACAAAAGCAAACTGAAAATGGACTAAAGACCTAGCTGTAACAGTGGAAAGCATAAAACTCTTAGAAGATAAAAAGAGCAGAACACCCTCTGACATAAATCTTAATAATATTTTTTTGGATCTGTCTACTACAGCTAGGGAAATAAAAGCAAAAATAAATAAATGGGCTGTAATTAAAGTTAAAAGCTTTTGCACAGCAAAGGAAGCCATCCAAAAAAATGAAAAGCCAACCTGCTATATGGGAGAAAATATTTGCCAATGATATTACCAATAAGGGGTTAATATCCAAGATATATAAACAGTTGATATAACAGTTTAAAAACAACAATCAAGAAAAAGATGGGCAGAATACTTAAATACACATTTTTCCAAAGAAGACATATAAACGGCCGAGAGGCACATGAAAAGATGTTCAACATCATTAATCATCATATGAATGCAAATTAAACCCACAATGAGGTATTTCCTTATACCTATCAGAAGGGCTATCATCCCAAAGGAAGAGAAGTCACAAATGCTGGTGAGCATGTGGACAAGATCTGTACACTGTTGGTGGGAATGTCAATTGGTGCAGCCACCATGGATAACAGTTAGGAGGGCCCTCAAAATCTAAAAACAGACCAAACAAATGACCCAGCAATCCCACTCCTGGGTGTATAGCTGAAAAAAAAAAAAAAGCGCACTAATTTGGATGGTCCTCGTCAGGTACGCGATGCTTGTCTGAGTCTAAGGGTTTCCACTGCTCGTCTCCCCTTCCCCTCCAGCCTCATCTACTCTCTGCCAGGGAGCCCTCCCCAGTCCAACCTCCCTGGTTATTAAGAAGGCACCTGTGTCTGGCAGAGCCAGTGTGAGATGAAGAGATAGTCCTTCCCAGCCACCAGATAATCAGGAGGTTTAGCCGGACGTTTGAGCACACACTGAGACAGTGAGGAGTCAGACAAAAAGCACAGACTGTGGCACTGAAATGGATTAATAAGGAACTTAGTGATGTGGCCAGTGACCGTCCAGCACAATATTCTGCAGGTCCAGTTGGGGATGATACATTTCATTGGCAAATCACAATTACAAAAAAGAATGGCAGCCCATATCGAGGCAGTGTATTCTCTGTGACAATTCATTTCCATAAAGACTACCCGTTCACACTACCTAAGGGTGCATTTGCAACAGAATTTATTATCCAGACATGAACACTAATGGCGGCACTCGGCTCGCTACTCTAAGATCACTGTGGTCTCTTGCTTTCATGATTTCTAGAGTTCTCGTGTCCATTTGTTCCCTGCGATGGTACCAACACATTTGGGCTTCCCTGGTGGCTCAGAGGTTAAAGCGTCTGCCTGGGTTCGATCCCTGAGTTGGGAAGATTCCCTGGAGAAAAAAATGGCAACTCACTCCAGTATTCTTGCCTGGAGAATTTCATGGACAGAGGAGCCTGGTGGGCTACAGTCCACAGAGTCACAGAGAGTCAGACACGACCGAGCAACTTCACTTTCACATGCGATCCGAAGCCAGATGATAGCCTCCCCAGTGCCAGAGGTTGCATAGATCTATAAAACAGAAATACGTAAAAGGATTCAGACAGAGAAGGAGAAATATTATATGACATACCTTATACGTATAATTTTAAAAACTGATACAAATGAATTTAATTACAAAATAGAAAGACTTACAGTCTCAGAGAACAAATTTATGGTTGCCGCTGGGAAAGGATGTGCGACAGGGATAGTTACGGGATTTGGGATGGACATGCACACACTGCTATATTTAAAATAGATAAGCAACAAGGATGTACTGTATAACACAGGGAACTCAGCTTAATATTATGTGGCAGTGTTGATGGAAGTTTGGGGGAGAGAGGATACGTGTATATGTATGGCTGAGCCCCTTCACTGTTCACCTGAAAACTGTCACAATATTGTTAATTTGCTATCCCACAACACAAAATAAAAAAAGCTAACATTTTACAAAAACTGTGCCTCCAGTGCAAGGGGTGTGAGTTCAAACCCTGGTTGGGGAATTAAGATCCCATGTGCCACATAGCAAATCAATCAACAAAATATCATCACAGAAAAAAGTGATGGGGCT
Organism: Budorcas taxicolor; assembly: GCF_023091745.1. Lineage (NCBI taxonomy): Eukaryota > Metazoa > Chordata > Mammalia > Artiodactyla > Bovidae > Budorcas > Budorcas taxicolor. The sequence continues at coordinate 113,675,470 of NC_068935.1, read as the reverse complement.
CCATGAAAGAAATAATTGATAAGCTAGATTTCATTCCCTTTAAACTTCTGCTCTATAAAAATACACCAAGAGAACAAGAAGATGAGTCATAGTCAGGGAGAAAATATTTGCAAAAGACATATCTGATGAAGGCTTTAATCTAAAATATACAAAGAACTCTTAATATTAAGAAGAAGAAAACTAACATCTAAAAAAAAATGGACCAAAGATATGAATAGATACCTCACCAAGGAAGATACACAGATGGCAAACAAGCATATGAAAAGATGCTGCACATCATATACCACTGAAAGTGAAAGTGAAGTCGCTCAGTCGTGTCCCACTCTTTGCGATCCCATGGACTGTAGCGCACCAAGTTCCTCTATCCATGGGATTTCCCAGGCAAGAATACTGGAGGGGGTTGCCAATTCCTTCTCCAGAGGATTTTCCCAACCCAGGGGTCGAACCTGGGTCTCTGGCATTGCAGGTAGACGATTTACCATCTGAGCCAGCAGGGAACCACATACCATTAGGGAACTGCAAATTAGAAAAAAAAAAAAAATACAAGCAGATACCACAACATGCCTTTCAGAATGGCCAGCATTCAAAGGACTGACAACACCAAATGCTGGTAAGGATGTGAATCAACAAGAACTCTCATTCCTCGGTGGTGGTGATGGAAAATGGTAGAGTCACTTTGGAAGACAGTTGCAGGTTTCGTAGTCAACTATACATATTCAACACTGCTGGTAGGAATGTAAATTGGTGCAGCCAATTTACAGGGAACATAGTGTAGCAGTTCCTCAAAAAATCAAAAATAACACATAATACTTTCCACAATTCCACTACTATCCAAAGGAATTGAAATCAGGACCGCGAGGAGAGCTCTGCACTCCCATGTTCATTGCAGCACTACTCACAATAGCCAAGAAAGGGAAGCAGCCTAGGTGTCCAGTGACAGATGAATGGATAAAGAAGATGCAAAATATACATTCAATGAACTATCATTCAGCCTAAAAAGAGCTAACCTCTCCAGTTATGACAGCGTGGATAAACCTAGAGGACCTTCTGCTACAGTGAAATAAGCCAGACACAGAAGGACAAATACTGCATGTCATTTATATGAAGAATCTAAAATGGTCAAAGTCAAAAAAGCTGAGAGTAGAGTGGTGGTTGCCATGGTCTATGGCAGGGTAATGAGAAGGAACTGTAGACTTAAAAAACATTCACAACCTATGCAGGAGACAGGGTGCTCAGGGCTGGTGCACTGGGATGACCCTGAGAGATGGCATTGGGAGGTAGGTGGGAGGGGGGTCCATGAAAGGGAACAATGTACACCCATGGCTGATTCATGTCAAGGTATGGCAAAAGCCACTACAATACTCTAAAGTAGTTAGCCTCCAATTAAAATAAATAAAATAAAATAAAACCATTCACAACCTGAAAGTTGACAGGTATGTTCTCTTTGGTACAAACCTTTAGGACTTCAACCCAGGAGGCAGCGTCTCCAGTGACCCTGAGAGAACTGTGCCAAAGAAGGGAGGGGAGGAGCCAGGTTACATAGAAGTTTTGCAGCAAAGGGCAGGTAGTCTGAATATCAAAAGATTATGATAAATGAAGGAGAACCAGATAACCCAGGTTAAGGAATTTAGCACTTTTCCATATATGGAAAGATGCAAGAATCAGGGCTCACTGAAATCATTCCTTTGATATGAACTTCACATATCTGGGGCCTGTATCCTGTATTTTTACTTCCTGTGTTCCCTCAGGGTTCACCATCCGTGGTGGCTGCCATTGTTGATAACTGACACTGTTATTCACTGATACAGCAGGCAGTATTCCAATTCTCAGTATTAATCAAAAGTTACAAAGTTTAATTATACAAAATGAAAAAGTCTCAGGATCCACTATATAATATAGAGCTTATAGTTAAGAATACTATATTGTACACTCTCTAAGAGGTCAAATCTTACGGTAAGTGTTCTTATCACAGATACAGAACATACAGGATGAGCAGGCATCTGTGAAAATGGCCATCATCAAAAATCTATAAACAATAAATGCTAGAGAGGGTGTGGAGAAAAGGGAACTCTCTTGCATTGTTGGTGGAAATGTAAATTGATACAGCCTCTATGGGCTTCCCTGGTGGTTCAGAGGGTAAAGTGTCCGCCTGCAATGCAGGAGACCTGGGTTTGACCCCTCGGTCAGGAAGATCCCCTGGAGAAGGAAATGGCAACCCACTCCAGTACTCTTGCTTGGAAAATCCCATGGACAGAGAAGCCTGGCAGACTACAGTCCATGGGATCGTAAGGAGTTGGAAACGACTGAGTGACTTCACTTTCTTTCTTTCTATGGAGAAGAGTATGAAGTTTCCTTAAAAATTAGGAATAAAACTACCACATGACCCAACCATCCCACTACTGGGCATAAACCGTTAGGAAACCATAACTGAATAAGACACATGTACTCCAATGTTCATTGCAGCACTATTAACAACACATAGGCCACAGAAGCAACCTAGATGTCCATCGATGCATGGATAAAGCAGCTTTGGTACATGTATACAATGAAATACTACTCAGCCATGACAAAGACCATATTTGAGTGAGTTCCAATGTAGTGGGTGAACCTAGGGCCTATTATACAGAGTGAAGAGAGTCAGAAAGAGAAATATAAACATTGCATACTGACACATACACATGAAATCTAGGAGACAGCACTGATGAATGTATTTGTGGGGCAGGATGGAGACGCAGGCATAGAGGACAGACTTGGTGACAAAGGGGTGGAGGAGAGGGAGGGACAAACTGAGAGTAATCCTGAAACATACACATTACCATATGGAACATCGACAGCCAATGGGGATTTGCTGTGTGATGCAGGGAGCTCAAACAGGTGCTCTGTGATAACCTAGAGGGGTGGGAAGGAGTGGGAGGTGGGGGGATGTTCAGGGGGGGGGGACATATGTATACCTATGGCGGATTCATGTTGATGTATGGCAGAAACCAACACAATAGGGTAAAGCAACTATACTCTGATTAAAAATAAACTTAAAAAAGGAAGAGAGGGACATTTTGGAGGTAATGGATATGCTTACAGCATAAACTGTGGTGGTCATTTCACAGGAGTAGACTTAACTCCAAACTCATCAATAAATTAAACATGTATAGGTTTTTGTATGTCAATCATACCTCAATAAATTGTCTTTTTTGAAACCAACTAAATAGATGAGAAAGCAATGGAAACAGTGACAGACTTTATTTTGGGGGGCTCCAAAATCACTGCAGATGGTGACTGCAGCCACGAATATAAAAGACGCTTGCTTCTTTGAAGAAAAGTTATGACCAACCTAGACAGAACATTAAAAACCAGAGACATTACTTTGCCAACAAAGGTCCGCTGGTCAAGGCTATGGTTTTGCCAGTAGTCATGTACGGATTTGAGAGTTGGACTGTGAAGAAGGCTGAGCGCCGAAGAATTGATGCTTTTGAACTGTGGTGTTGGAGAAGACTCTTGAGAGTCCCTTGGACTGCAAGGAGATCCAACCAGTCCATTCTGAAGGAGATCAACCCTGGGATTTCTTTGGAAGGAATGATGCTAAAGCTGAAACTCCAGTACTTTGGCCACCTCATGCGAAGAGTTGACTCATTGGAGAAAACCCTGATGCTGGGAGGGATTGGGGGCAGGAGGAGAAGGGGACGACCGAGGATGAGATGGCTGGATGGCATCACGGACTCGATGGACGTGAGTCTGAGTGAACTCTGGGAGACGGTGATGAACAGGGAGGCCTGGCGTGCTGTGATTCATGGGGTCACGAAGAGTCGGACACGACTGAGCGAATGAACTGAACTGAACTGAAGCATAGGTTCATTTTTGATATCTGTACACTCTTTTTCTATTTTGTAAATAAGTTTATTTCTATCATTTTTTAAAATGATATTTCCACATCTGAGTGATGTGACATTTGTCTTTGTCTGACTTCACTTAATATGAAAAGTGCAAAGATGCCCACTTTCTCCACTTTTACTCAACATGATTTCAGAAGTCCTAGCCGTGACAATCAGAGAAGAGAAGAAAGAAAAGGAATGCAAGTTGGAAAAGAAGTGAACCTGCACCGTTTGCAGATGACATGATACTAGATATACAAAAGCCTACAGTTGCTGCGAGAAAACTACTAGAGCTCATCAATGAATTGGTAAAGTTGCAGGATACAAAATTAACACCCAGTGATTTTCTTAATGACATATGGGAAACCACCTGTTGCCTCTTGTTTGCAAAAGCTGCTTCCCCTATCATTTAGATATTTTGAAGTCAAACCTCTTTCTGAAATTATCAGATCATCCTTTGCTGGCATTAACTTTTCCAGCTTTAGATCCCTCACCCACTTTGGCTTTAGGTTGTTATAATGCCTTTGCTTTTTCTTCAATCATGTTAGAGTCTGTAGATATGCCTTGCTTATAGCAATCCTGCACCCACATACAAGCTGTATCTTCAATACAAGATAAAAACGTATTTCACTAAAAGCACAAGATTTTCACACCTGCTGGTGTAGCTGCAGTGATGGCTTCATAAATTTCCTTTTCTTTTTCTTACAGTAGTCCTAATGCTGGATTCATTCATCTTGAAATGGTGGCAACCATGACTGCAGATCCAAACCAGTATACAACGAGCAATCCAACCTTTTTGTATAATGTCATGACTTCTCTCTGCTTCTTGAGAGCACTTCCAGCACCACGAGCGGCACTTCACATGAGTCCTATTGTGTTATTCAAAGTTTACAGTATCGTACCTAACGGAGTAAGAAATAGCTGTGAACCATTGGTGATCACAGTTTTTGAGATAACAGTTTACTATAGAAACTGTTCATCATAGATGCATAGTGCTATTCATGATCCATGTCTGTGTGTGTGTGTTGTTCTTACCAATACAAGTGCAGCTGATCTAAGTTTCATGCTTACCTGTGGTACTTGAATTTCTTAATTGGATTCTGGACCTTCTATAAAGGTTATTTTGCTACTTATATACCTTTAAAATCTGGGCTGCAGAGGGGAAACAGGGGCTGGGAATTCCTGTTCCCCTCTATTGCAGATGCCACACAGACAAGACCTTTTTCTCTTTTAATTTCCTGATATGAACAATTTCACTCACTGTCCATCATGATTGGCAAGAAACTCCCAATTCTCTTGTCATGTCATCTTGTTCTGAACCACAAAAGGAGATTCAAGGATTTCTGATTCAATATAAACACCTTTGTGCTTATACTGAAATACAGCAATAAATGGGATATACTTTGTTCATAAACACAAAAATGGAAGTCAAATTAACCTTCAGTTACAAGAAGCCTATTCCAATAGTGCCAAAAAGAAACTCCTAAACAGAAAAAGATACATCTCCCAGTTACTGAGGTCAAGCAAGAACAAAATAAGACATAAAATGTGCTCCCTTCAGATCCACCTTGGCACTCAGTTACTTGGAGTACTTACTTCTCTTTTCAACCACAAGATGAAGGATCTGCCCTGGATGTCACTATGTGGTTGGAGCTGGCGGACTCGGTTCTGGAACGTGCCCGGCCCATGGCAGTAGCGCTCTGTCTCTCTCAGCTCTCGAGGCCTCTCTCTACCTCATCCTATGATGGAATTCAGGACCTCCCAGGGCTGACAGCACGAAGTGGACGCTACAGAACCCCAGTGGTTCTGGGTGGCTATTTCTTTCACTTCTTTTTAAGGGGCCTCACATATAGGTTTGACAGTTCCTACTCTGACCTGAGATTGCCCTCCTTAGACCGACGGTCTCAAGTCCCTGACGACTGTACTGAGACAACAGAAAAGAGATGCTCAGCTTGAGAGCTCTGCCCGAAGGCTTCCTACACCTCATATTCTGGGCTGTTGCTTTCCTCAGTCCAGTTGCATGGGTGTCTTCCTAAAGGCCCTTGCCCCTTTGATTAAAGCCTTCATGGGAAATGCCACATCCCTGGACGGCTCTGAGTACTTTCTCTCCTGCAGACCTTGCAGAGAAGGAATCCCTGTCCTAGGAGTGATAAGAGATAGGAAATCCATGGCGTAAGTAAGGGGGCCCAGGTAGAGACCTGTGAGAGAAACAAAACGTGGTAACCTGTCCCTTCTCTCCTTCAGCCAGACTTCTCAGGCAACCTCTGTTCTAATCAATAACCTTTATATTTTAGATGTAACAGATTTCTTTTATACAAAGGAATGGCTGTGAGATGAGGTTTTGAGTCCCTTACTGATCTTATAAGCTTATCTAAAACTGAAAACTTTCAGAGCTTTAAGATGTTTGAACCCTCATATGTGTGGGCAGATGATCCTATTGCCAGCAAATACTCTCTCTTTTTTCCTCTCTTCATATGTCATATTTATTTTGGCATTATTATTATTATTGCTCTGGCTATGGATTACAATAAAATAGTTTGACCTGAGAGTCTCTCTTCTTAATGCTTCATACATTTCACAGTAATGAGAATAAAAAGGGAAGTAAGGGCACAAGTCAGACCAGGCTTGCAGGAGTGAGAGGGTGAGCTTTAGACTAAGTCAAATCAAGGGCCTATGACCATCCCTGTCACTTAAACAGCCATGGAAAAGTTGGTCATATCGGTAAACTCTCTGAGAGTGCCTTGGGTTCTTTAACTGTGAAGGGAGTTTGACAAGCCCTGTCTGGAAGGACTGCTGGCATGTGGTGGTAACTGTAAAGCATCTGCCACAGAGCCTGGCAGGCACCATGACCCTCCCTTCTCATGACTGGTGGCTGCCCTTTCATCTCCCTTAGGCCTAATATGGGGTTTCCCTGGTGGCTCAGCAGTAAAGGATCCACCTGTGATACAGGAGCTGCAGGAGATGCAGACTCAGTCTCTGGGTCAGGAAGATCCCCTGGAGGAGGAAATGGCAACCCCCCCTAGAATTCTTCCTTGCCATATCCCATGGACAAAGGAGCCTGGCAGGCTACAGTCCATGGAGTCACAAAAGAGTCAGACATGACTTAGCAATTCAAGAAGAAGGCCTGGTATAAAGAAGTGAGGGAGAGCCCTGCCTGACAGTCTTCCCCTGAGCTTTCTAGAACTGACATCAAAGGGTAGGGCATGACTCTCCTTTGTCCCCTCTATTCAGGGATGAGTAGACCCACAGTCTGCTTGGGCTTCACACTTTGACTTCTGGTGGGGCCTGGGGAATCCCCTCCTTCTAGACCTGAGGCCTATCTCCTCATAGTAAGACCGATACCTCCCTGTGAGCCTGGAAGAGGAAATAAGGCGGCCTTATCGAGCCACCCCCTACCCATAGTCTTGCCACAGTCTCACAACTGTGAGCTGTGGCAAGCTCCTTGAGAATGACAGACGGTTCCTCTCAAGGTCCCAAATCAGGGTCCAAAATTGACCCTCAGCCAAGCCCAAGACTCCCCCTTCTGTTGACATGGGACCACCACCATCAGACCAAAACCCTAACTTTCCTGCTACTCCTCGGTCAGAGCTGAAGGGCCCCTTGGCCTAGTAAAACTGCCTGAGGCCTTCTGGGCTGAGAGTAGGGAACATACTGTGTGGCCATCCTGGTATTTGTGTTCCCATGTTCTTTGCTGTCCTCACCGTCTTGGAAATATTCCCCAACTGGAAACATTCCCTGACTTGCCTTAAAGCTTCTCCACCCAGGCCGGTAATTCCCTGATCCCTGAGGAAGAAGAGGAGTTTGCCTCATAGGGCCACCACAGGCCATGGTCTTCTGAGGCTAACAGTAGTGGAAGGACGATGTTCTGCCCCCACTGTTTTGAGGCGGGTGGTCTTTGCAAGTCTTCAGAGTCCTTACCTTGACTTCTGGCACAATGTGGAAATCATCCTTCTGCTGAGCTTCGGCTGCTCCCTTTGATCAGGATGAGGTTCCTTACCTCCATGTGATCCTCTGGGAGGAAGTGAGCAGGACTCCCCATGTCACCAGGCCTAGTGGCACAATCTCAGGCCTGAAAACAGGCCTGACAGTGCCTTCTGTAGCCCCCTTCCTTCTGGGAGGGATCCTTCGCTGTCAGCCTGTATCATCAGTTGACTCCTGTTAGGAACTGGGTACCCTTCCTCAGCTGATACAGGCTCCCTCCATTAGCCCAAGGACTTTAAAGCCCTGAAGCCATTTGCCTTCAGAAAATAAGGGATAAACCTAGTCTGAAAGCCCTGCCTGTTCCCTCCCAGGGCCCATCACATTTGCAGGACTTTCTGAGAATTTATCTGTAATGGGGTAGTTGGCTGCCACACACTTCATACAGGACTGTACAAATGTCATGCCTGGGATTTCCACTCTCTGATGAAGAGCCAGCCTACAAACCAAGGTCATCTCCTTGAAACCCTCCAGGCAGAAGTCAGGTGGCCCTTGACTTGGCCAGCACTTACCTATGCCTCCCAGGGCTAGCTGGAGAGGAGGGACCAAGTGTAGCCCTGCCGGCTGTGGATTGAGGGGCTTCGTGTCCACACCCTGGGTCCTCACTTTGACTCTGCGCCCTTCCTGGGGCTCTATTCTCTGCAGATTCCCAATGGCCCCACCTTCCCAGGACCTGAGTTGAAAGTGTTAAGCACAGCAGCCCAGATAGTTCTGGACTTCATGGGCTTGCCAATGAGGACGCGTCTTAAGGATCCTACTGTTCTGGATGGGTCTTTCCATCACGCTCATTCAGGTTAATCACCATCATTTCTGAGAGACTGATTCTCCCTACCAGCCTCAGAACTCTGCGAGACCGAGACCAAGTTTCTTAGGTCTCCGAGAAGCCTGAAGAATAAGTGAGGCTATGCTAAGGCTAATAGACTAAGCCTAACAGTTCTGAATTCCTCTGTGTCTGAGATCAGAAGGGAGTCCTGTCCCAGTCACCACCATCCCCCATATTCTTGCGTCTTGCTCTCCTCAACCCTCCTACATCGGGTCGTCATCTTGCTTTCTGTGTCTTGGATTCAAGGCCTTTGGGGAAATTCCACGTCTCCACAAACTCTTCAGCTATGTTTGCTCTGCAGTGCTACAGAGAATGGGTCCCTGTCCCAGGAGTGATGGGAGATGGAGAAGCTATAGTCCAAGGCAGGAGTCCCAGGACAGGTGGTAGTCCTTTAGGGAGAAAAAGGTAGATCAATCTATCTCCTCAGCCACGTGAAGATTCTCACGTCATTTCTGTTCTGATAGGTTTACTTTCTACAGGGAAGAGACTGTAAGGATGACATGGAGACTCCTTGGTCTTCAGAGGTTATCTAACATGGCCAATGTACACGCTTATACTGTCCCTGAATATTGTTTTTTTCACTTACCTATGAGTAGTGAGTAAGGGATACATACCTTTGTTAAGGATACCTGGCATTCTTACTGCACTGGCTACACATTTTGATCCAGTAGCCTGAGCACAAGGGCAATCTTTTCTATCACCTAGGACAAATTATGGAGTCCTGAGAAAAGCACTGAAATAAATGATACAGGGTGGGGACTTTCCTGGTGGTCCAATGGCTAGGATTCCAGGCTCCCAATGCAGGGGGCCCAGGTTTGATCCCTGGTCAGGGAACTAGACCACACGTGCAGCAACTAAGATCCAGCACAGCTAAATAAATAAATAAATAAAAATAAATAAGGAAATGTCAAATGTTAAAAGGACTTGTTAAAAAAAAAGACAAGGGTATGTCTCAGGTTGGGGGGAAAACAACAGTATGTGTGCCAAAGTAGTTCAGAGCAGGAGTCTATTGCCTGCTGTCATTTACCAGCCTTACGTATTTAAGCACAAAACCAAACTCTATGAGCCTTGGGCTCTCCACTGTGAAGGAAGTTTGATAAGCCTTTTCTTGTCAGATTGGTGGAATATAGGTATTTATGGAAAGCTTCTGTCATGGCGCCTGTCTCTACTGAAACATTAGGAGAAACAGCAGTTATTACTATGATTATCTTGACCTCAGATGTTACATCAGCTGGATTTTTTTTCAATCTATCAGATGTCAGAAACTATGAAGCATTCCAACTGGGAAAAGAAAAGACCCAACCTCCCAAATCAGCCAAAATTCAGCTAAGCAATGAAACCAAAGTAATATGTTCTCTCCGACCCCTCTTTACCCTGCTTCTTTCTTGTTCTTCATGAAGTAGAGAGTATCTCAGCCTCTTCCATAGAATGACAGCATCTCTGAGAAACTATCATGAATGCACAGAGGCTAGGACTTCTTTTGACTAAACATCACCAGTACAAGCATGAAGACTTCTGAAGAGCAGATTCTCAATGGTTGTGTAAAAGAAGAGCCACGAATAAATCATTTGCTGTAATTTATATTCTCAAACATTCTTGAAAACCATAAAGCATAAGCAGAGGCAGGTATGTCTCTTTTACATTTCCAAAGAGGGAGACTAACCAGAGAGTAAAGCAAGCCAAAAACTGTAGGAATTTCAGCTATCTCCCTCACAATGTATTAATGTTCTGAGCCTCTATTAGTGTGGTGTTTTTTGCATTTCTAAGGACACTCTTATTCTTAACTGATGTTATTCTCACCCTGGATCACAAAGGTGATGTGAGGATTTCCAATATTTATTTGAGAAAACAAAATTTTTGCTCCTAAATCTGACCAACAGCAAACTGTGTGTGACCCATGTTATTCATATGCTTATATCATGAATCTAAATGACCTTTCTGTTGAAAAATTTTAAGAACTGAAAATTGGAGGAAATAAAGTCAACAAGTTATTGATGCATTTCAGGAACACAGACTGACAGGCTGCTCCACGCACAAAGTGAACAACGGGCTTCAGACCACACTAGGGGCGAGATGAGCGGCTGGATGCGGCCCTGGGGTGCTCAGTGGTCAAAGCCGAAGGCCCAGCAGCAGCTGAGGGTGCAGTGCCAGGCCTGGCTGAAGCAGAAGGGCCAGCAGCGGCTGAGGGTGCAGTGCCAGGCCTGGCTGAAGCAGAAGGGCCAGCAGCGGCTGAGGCAGCAATGCTAGGCTTGGTCGAAGCAGAAGGGCCAGCGCTGGCTGAGGCAGCACTGCCAGGCCAGGATGAAGCAGAAGGGCCAGCACCGGCTGAGGGTGCAGTGCCAGGCCTGGCTGAAGCAGAAGGGCCAGCAGCGGCTGAGGCAGCAATGCCAGGCTTGCTCGAAGCAGAAGGGCCAGCGCTGGCTGAGGCAGCAGTGCCAGGCCAGGATGAAGCAGAAGGGCCAGCACCGGCTGAGGGTGCAGTGCCAGGCCTGGCTGAAGCAGAAGGGCCAGCAGCGGCTGAGGCAGCAATGCCAGGCTTGGTTGAAGCAGAAGGGCCAGCGCTGGCTGAGGCAGCACTCCCAGGGCAGGATGAAGCAGAAGGGCCAGCAGCGGCTGAGGCAGCAATGCCAGGCTTGCTCGAAGCGGGAGGGCCAGCGCTGGCTGAGGCAGCAATGCCAGGCTTGCTCGAAGCGGGAGGGCCAGCGCTGGCTGAGGCAGCAATGCCAGGCTTGCTCGAAGCGGGAGGGCCAGCGCTGGCTGAGGTAGCACTGCCAGGCTTGGTCGAAGCAGAAGGGCCAGCGCTGGCTGAGGCAGCACTGCCAGGCTTGGTCGAAGCAGAAGGGCCAGCAGCGGCTGAGGCAGCAATGCCAGGCTTGGTCGAAGCAGAAGGGCCAGCAGCGGCTGAGGCAGCAATGCCAGGCTTGGTCGAAGCAGAAGGGCCAGCGCTGGCTGAGGCAGCACTGCCAGGCTTGGTCGAAGCAGAAGGGCCAGCGCTGGCTGAGGCAGCACTGCCAGGCTTGGTCGAAGCAGAAGGGCCAGCGCTGGCTGAGGCAGCACTGCCAGGCTTGCTCGAAGCGGGAGGGCCAGCGCTGGCTGAGGCAGCACTGCCAGGCTTGGTCGAAGCAGAAGGGCCAGCAGTGGCTGAGGCAGCAATGCCAGGCTTGCTCGAAGCAGAAGGGCCAGCGCTGGCTGAGGCAGCAGTGCCAGGCCAGGATGAAGCAGAAGGGCCAGCACCGGCTGAGGGTGCAGTGCCAGGCCTGGCTGAAGCAGAAGGGCCAGCAGCGGCTGAGGCAGCAATGCCAGGCTTGGTCGAAGCAGAAGGGCCAGCGCTGGCTGAGGCAGCACTGCCAGGGCAGGATGAAGCAGAAGGGCCAGCAGCGGCTGAGGGTGCAGTGCCAGGCCTGGCTGAAGCAGAAGGGCCAGCAGCGGCTGAGGCAGCAATGCCAGGCTTGGTCGAAGCAGAAGGGCCAGCGCTGGCTGAGGCAGCACTCCCAGGGCAGGATGAAGCAGAAGGGCCAGCAGCGGCTGAGGCAGCAATGCCAGGCTTGCTCGAAGCGGGAGGGCCAGCGCTGGCTGAGGCAGCACTGCCAGGCTTGGTCGAAGCAGAAGGGCCAGCAGTGGCTGAGGCAGCAAAGCCAGGCTTGGTCGAAGCAGAAGGGCCAGCAGCGGCTGAGGCAGCAATGCCAGGCTTGGTCGAAGCAGAAGG